>NW_022196897.1:75749123-75776946 GCF_008632895.1 Mastomys coucha | reverse complement strand
GGAAGAAAGAAAGAAAGAAGGAAAGAAAATCTATGAATCAATTCCTAATAATGTTCTCCTATACTCATAGATCAATAGATCAGTACCTTGTTCTGTTGGTATTGGTGAGGCTTCCTATGTCAGCAGGTGGGAGCAGATGCAGAGACCCACAATCAGACAGTATCTAGAGCAAAGAATCTAAGTTGGAAGTCTCCACTGGATCTCTGCCCTTGGAGCTCAGGAAACCCTTCAGTAGACATGGGGGAAAGATTGTAGGAGAGGGGAAGACACCAAGAGAAGATGGCCCACTGAGTTAACTAAGCAAGACTCACAGAGACTGAAATGGCATGCATGAGGCCTGTATGGGTCTGCACCAGATTCTCTGTGTGTATGTTATGACTGTTATCTGTTTTTGTGGGACTCCTAACAGTGTGACTCTGACTTTTGTCCTACTTTTAGAACACTTTTTCTCCTATCAATCATATCCCATCTGTCAAGGCTCAGGAAATCCTGAGGAAGAAAAGGCAGAAAGATAACAAGAAAGGCAGAGAGGATAATAGGAGACTAAGCAAACAAGGCCTTCTTAACACTTCAGTGTAGATTAAATAATTATTAAAATTATATATATTAAATAATGATGGAAATTAATTTAGCAGCAATTATTTCTTAACCAGATCTTTCCCAAATAACCTTTTTTAATATTTCAAAGCCATAGGCCTTAGCTGGGTAGACTCTCAACTAGCTCATCTAAGTTAACTGGACCACCTATCCATCCATGTAGCTAGCTATACCTTCCAAGCTGTAGTCACATCCATCTCCTCTCATGTCTCTTGGCAAAATGGTCTTTCCTCCTTCTCCTTCCCAGAGTTCCTTTCCCCCTCTCAGGAAGTCTCACCTTCCACTTCATGCCCAGCTAGTTGGCCATCAGATTTTTAATAAGGCCAATCAGAGAACGACTTAGGTAGTTGAGGAAAGACAGAGACACAGTTTCACATTGTGTACATGAACACCACAGGACTGCTGTACAAAGACTGTGGCAGCATACACAGGTCTGTGCCAGATGGGATTCCAGTGGTGAGAGGGGGGAGATGGACAAGGAGCTGCATTCTTAACTCAGAAGATATATCCAATTGGTAAACACTTGCAAATGAAAACTTAGTTTTCTCTAAGAGAGTCTCAGCAGCTATAGAAACCACTCTTAAGGGCAGTAGGTGCTCATCACAAAATTAGCTGAACAGAATTTTTGGAGTTTTCTTATCTCGTAATGCTCAATTGGGTTTTCTTTTTCTTTAAATCTTACAGGTCCTTTCCACATCTTTTGGTTTTATGTCTAGATGAGATTTTTGTGTGTGTGAATATGTAAGTCTCTTCATCTAATGAAAGAGAGAAAGAAAGGGAGAGGATTTTGGTGGGTGAAGAAATGAGGAAGATATGGGAGGAGTTAGGGAACATGAAATCGTAATCAGAATATATTGTATGAAATATATTTAATTTAAAAAGGGAGTGAAAGAAAAACAAAACAGAATGTTATGAACATAAAAACAAACACATAGATGAATAGAAGATAACTGATCCCAGAAATAAATCCTCAGATGTAGCTACAGGATTTACAACAAAAGCTAAAACATGTACACTGCTAAATGAACTATATCTTCAGCAATGATGTTAAGGAAAATATATATCTAAACATCAAAGAATGAAATTGGATTTCCAATATCTCATTTTCACCAAAATACACTCAGTGTAGATGCAACATTTGCTTTACTACTAAGGTTGTGGTCAACCATGGCTGCACAGCTTTCCTGCCTGAGCTTGGCACAAAATGGAGCACTCCTTTTTCTTAGTGGGGCTTCCTTTGTTCCTCCTGGTCTGGAAAGCCCAAACTACACTCTACCTGAGGAATGTCAGTTAATCCCCAGCTTAATTACATGTTTAACTTCCTGGAATGCCTTTCCATGCAAATAAGGCATCTCTAGTACCTTAAACCTAAACCAAGGAAACATCACCATAAGAGGAACCCCTTCCCACTCTCCAACATTTATACACAGAGTGCTGATGCGCCACAATAAAAGTATGAGTACAAGCCCACCCTGAATAAAGCCAGCGCCATTTGTTGAAAATGCTGTCTTTTTTCCACTGTATGGTTTCAGCTCCTTTGTTAAAGATCAAGTGGCCATAGGTTTTTGGGTTCATTTCTGGGTCTTCAATTCTATTCCATTAACCTAACTGCCTGTCACTGTACCAATACATACAGTTTTTATCACAATTACTCTGTACTTCAGCTTAAAGTCTGGGATAGTGATTCCACAGAGGTTCCTTTATTGTTGAGAATAGTTTTGGCTATCCTGGGTGTTTTGTTATTCCAGATGAATTTACAAATTGCTCTTTCTAAGTCTGTGAAGAATTGAGTTGGAATTTTGATGGGGATTGCATTGAATCTGTAGATTGCTTTCAGCAAGATGACCATTTTTACTATATTAATCCTGCAAATCCACAAGCATGGGCAATCTTTCCATCTCCTGAGATCTTCAATTTCCTTCTTCAGAGACTTGAAGTTTTTGTCAAACAGATCTTTTACTTGTTTAGTTAGAGTCACACCAAGGTATTTTATATTATTTGTGGCTATTGTGATGTGTGTTATTTCCCTAATTTCTTTCTCAGCCTGTTTATCCTTTGTGTAGAGGAAGGCCACTGATTTTCTTGAGTTAATTTTATATCCAGGTACTTCGCTGAAGTTGTTTATCAGGTTTAGGAGCTCTCTGGTGGAATTTTTGGGGTCACTTAAGTATACTATCATATAATCAGCAAATAGTGTTAATTTGACTTCTTCCTTTCCAATTCATATCCGTTTGGTCTTCTTTTGTTGTCTAATTGCTCTGGCTAGGACTTCAAGTACAATATTATATAGGTAGGGAGAGAGTGGGCAGCCTTGTCTAGTCTCTGATTTTAGTGGGATTGCTTCAAGTTTCTCTATATTTAGTTTAATTTTAGCTACTGGTTTTCTGTATATTGCTTTTATAGTGTTTAAGTATGGGCCTTGAATTCCTGATCTTTCCAAGACTTTTATCATGAAAGGATGTTAGATTTTGTCAAATGCTTTCTCAGCATCTAATGAGATGATCATATGGTTTTTTTCTTTGAGTTTGTTTATATAGTGAATTATGTTGATGGATTTCCATATATTAAACCATCCCTGCATCCGTGGGATGACATCTTGATCATGGTGGATGATCATTTTGATGTTTTCTTGTATTCGGTTTGCAAGAATTTTATTGAATATTTTTGCATTGATATTCATAAGGGAAAATGGTCTGAACTTGTCTTTCTTTGTTGGGTCTTTATGTGGTTTAGGTATGAGTAATTGTGGCTTCACAGAACGAATTGGGTAGAGTGACTTCTGTTTATATTTTGTGGAATAGTTTGAGGAGTATTGGTAATAGATCTTCTTTGAAGGTCTGGTAAAATTCTGCAATAAACCCATCTGGTCCTGGTCTTTTTTTGGTTGGGAGACTATTAATGACTGTTTCTATTTCATTAGCAGATATGGGACTGTTTAGATCGTTGATCTGGTCTTGATTTAACTTTGGTACCTGGTATCTGTCTCTAAAATTTGTCCATTTCATCCAGGTTTTCCAGTTTTGTTGAGTATAGGTTTTTGTAGTAGGATCTCATGATTTTTTGGATTTTCTGGGTGTCTGTTGTTATGTTTCCCTTTTCATTTCTGATTTTGTTACTTAGGATATCTCTGTGCCCTCTAGTTAGTCTGGCTAAGGGTTTATCTATTTTGTTGATTTTCTCAAAGAACCAGCTTCTGGTTTGGTTCATTCTTTGTATAGTTCTTTTTGTTTCTATTTGGTTGATTTCAGCCCTGAATTTGATTATTTCCTGCCTTTAACTCCCCTTAGGTGAATTTGCTTCTTTTTGTTCTAGAGCTTTCAGATGAGCTGTCAAGTTGCTGGTGTATGCTCTCTCCAGTTTCTTTTTGTAGGCACTTAAAGCTATAAGTTTTCCTCTTAGGACTGCTTTTATTGTGTCCCATAAGTATGTTGTGGCTTCATTTTCATTAATCTCTAGAAGTCTTTAATTTCTTTATTTCTTCCCTGACCAACTTATCATTGAGTAGAGTATTGTTAAGCTTCCACGTGTATGTGGGCATTCTATTGTTTATGTTGTTATTGAGGAGCAGCCTTAGTCCATGGTGGATCTGATAGGATATAAGGAATTATTTCAATCTTCTTGTATCTGTTGAGGCCTGATTTGTAACCAATTATATGGTCAGTTTTGGAGAAGGCACCATGAGGTGCTGAGAAGGTATATCCTTTTGTTTTAAGATACAAAGTTCTATAGATATCTGTTAAATCCATGTTTCATAACTTCTGTGAGTCTCACTGTGTCTTTTTTTAGTTTCTGTTTCCATGACCTGTCCAGTGCAGAGAGTAGGGTATTGAAATCTCCCATGATTATTATGTGAGGTGCAATGTGTACTTTGAGCTTTAGTAAAGTTTCTTTTATGAATGTAGATGCCCTTGCATTTGGAGCATAGTGGTCCAGAATTGAGAGTTTATCTTGGTAGATCATACCTTTGATGGATATGAAGTATCCCTCCTTATCTTTTTTGATCACTTTATGGTGAAGGTCGATTTTATTCAATATTAGAATGACTACTCCAGCTTTTTTCTTGGGACCATTGGCTTGGAGAAGTGTTTTCCAGCCTTTTATTCTAAGGTAATATCTGCCTTTGTTACTCGGTAGGTTTCCTGTATGCAACAAAATGTTGAGTCTTGTTTACGTACCCAGTCTGATAGTCTATGTCTTCTTATTGGGGAATTGAATCCATTGATATTAATAGATATTAAGGAAAGGTAATTGTTACTTCCTGGTACTTTTGTTGTTAGAGTTGGAATTCTGTTCATGTGGCTATCTTCTTTTAGTTTTGTTGGAAGATTACTTTTTTTGCTTTTTCTAAGATGTAGCTTCCCTCCTTGTGTTGAAGTTTTTCATTTTTTACCCTTTGAAGGGCTGGATTTATGAAAAGATTTTGTGTAAATTTGGTTTTGTCATGGAATACTTTAGTTTCTCCATCTATGGTAATTGAGAGCTTTGCTGGGTATAGTAGCCTAGGCTGGCATTTGTGTTCTCATAGGGTCTGTATGACATCAACCCAGGATCTTCTAGCTTTCATAGTCTCTGACAAGAAGTTTGGTATAATTTGGATAGGTCTGCCTTTATATGTTACTTGACCTTTCTCCCTCACTGCTTTTAAATTCTTTCTTTGTTTTGTGCACTTGGTGTTTTGACTATTGTGTGATGGGAGGAATTTCTTTCTGGTCCAGTCTAGTTGGAATTCTATAGGCTTCAGTATGTTCATGGACATCTCTTTCTTTAGGTTAGGGAAGTTTTCTTCTATACTTTCTTTTATAATTTTGTTGAAGATACTTACTGGCCCTTTAAGTTGGAGGTCTTCACTATCTTCTATACCTATTATCCTTAGGTTTGGTCTTCTCATTGTGTCCTGGATTTCCTGGATGTTTCGGGTTAGGTACTTTTTGCATTTTGTGTTTTCTTTGACTGTTGTGTCAATGTTTTTTATGACATCTTCTACACCTGAGATTTTCTTTTCTATCTCTTGTATTCTGTTGGTGATGCTTGCATCTATGATTCCTTGTTGTCTCCCGGTGGGTGCTCTAGGACTGGGATGAACAATTATCTGTGGGAGCAAGCAGTTAGTAAGGAAAGACACAGATGCCAAGTAGATTCTTATCAAGGTGTGTTCTTTACTTAGTGAATCGGGATATTTATACCTAAGACAAAACAATCTTATGTCTTTTAGCATAGAAATGAGAACAGGGAAAAAACATCTCAGTCTGTAAACAAGCCCCTGCAGCGAGGGCTCCAGGCAGGAAAGCGGATTAAAGGTTTGGTTCCTTATGAATTCTGGGCTACCAGTTTTGTCTTTGTTCCTTAGAGCTGTCTCCGGTCCTAAACACCTGATGGGCCGAGCCGGCCTGCTGCCTCAGGAGTCCAATTGAGGAATCCCGTTGAGCTCAGCAGGGACAGTACAATTCCTGACTTCTTTCCTAGGACTTCTATCTCCAGAGTTCTCTCTTTGTGATTTCTTAACTGTTTGTACTTCCATTTTTAGGTCCTAGATGGTTTTGTTCAATTCCTTCACCTGTTTGGTTGTGTTTTACTGTAATTCTTTAAGGGATTGTGTTTCCTTTTTAAGGGCTTGTACTTGTTTACTCGTGTTCTCCTACAATTCTTTAAGGGATTTTTGTGTTTGCTCTTTAAGTGCTTGAACCTGTTTACCTGTGTTCTCCTGTATTTCTTTAAGGGAGTTATTCATACCCTTCTTAAATTCCTCTACCACCATTGTGAGATATGATTTTAGATCCAAATCTTGCTTTTCTGGTGTTTTGGGATATCCAGGACTTGCTGTGGTGTGAATACTAGGTTCTGATGGAGCCAAGTAGTCTTGGTTTCTGTTGGTAAGATTCTTGAGTTTGCCTTTTGCCATCTGTTGATCTCTGGTGTTAGATGTTCTTGCTGTCTCTGGCTGGAGCTTGTTCCTCCTGTGGGTCTGTAAGCCTGTGTCAGCGCTTCTGGGAGATCAGCTCTCTTCTGGTAAAACCCATGTGCAGAGGGCTGTGGATCAGTCATCTCTCTTGAGTCCTGGGGTCAGAACAAAACCTGGAGAAAGGCTCTCCACTTTTGGGAAAGTTGCAAAGAGGGCTGTGGATCCGCTGTCCCTCTTAAGTGTAGATGGAGGTAGAAAGGATCCTGTGCTAGCTGTCCTGCCTCTTCTCAGACCTGTACCTCCAGGCTGGGCCTACCTTAGAAAGTCACTGGAGAGAAAATGGTGATCTCACCAGAGTCCCTGGGTTGGAGCACTCCCTGTAGGCAAGCTCTCCACTTGAGGGGAAGGGGCAGAGAGAACTATGGATCCACAGTCCCTCCTAAGTGTAGAGGGAGGTAGAAAAGATCCTGTGCCTGCTGCCCTGCCACTTCTGAGGTCAAAACAATTTTCAATAGCAGCTTTTAAGGACTAGACCTTCACAATACATTTTTTTACATGAGTTGCATAGGTATAATACCTTAAACAAGAGTTGAAATATAGTATAGTATATTGCAGCCAAAATAACCTTAAATTAATCAATATACAAAATTCCAAATAAATGTAAAAATATTTTTGGCTCTTTGCTACTTTCTAGTCCAAAAGATTCAACAAACAGCCCTCTTATCCTATATTTCTATATATTCCTTTCCCTCCTGTTCTTCTACTTCTTCCCCTAACACTAGATAGAAGATAAAGGATAGAGTACAGAAAAAGAAAGAGAGAAATCCTTGAGTCTAACCTCCTCCTAAACTTTGTTTTCTCCCTGACCAAATCCATTAACAACTTGCAAACAACCCTCCCCCTCTTAAACAATGATAAGCATCTATCATCTACCAAAGAACCAAATACCACCCAGTCCAATTTTTTGGGAATGGGGCATTGTTCTCTTAAAATTGATGTTGGATACCTCTCAGAAGTTGAAGACAAACTTCTGTTAGTGGAAACTCTCTACCCATAGAAAATATGACCTAGATAATTCAAGTTTGGTCTAACCTAAAACCTTCTTCCTGCTATCCAGCTTCCATAGTGACAGATGTTACCATACAATTGAAGGAAGCCATTAATAATCCTGCTCAGCTGTGACATTTTTGATCCACAATAATGACCAATGTAGCAAGATGTTCTAGTGAGGATCCATACTGTAGTGATTAACACCATGACCAAAACAGCTTGAGGAAAAACAGGTTATTTCATCTAATGCTTCCTGGCAAAAGAACACCATTGAAAGAAGTCAAGGCAAAAATCCAATCAGGGTAGGAACTTGGAGGCAGGAACTATTATAGAGGATATGGAGTATGCCATACTGGCTTGCTGAAAGGGGAAGTGAGGAAAATGGATGAAATCTAATTAGGGGGAAGAAAGAGAAAGAAATGAAGGATAGAGTAGGATATATAAGAGTAAGGGTATATGGAGAAGCTAAATTATCTATAATACACTTAGCCAGTATATATATGTATATATGTAGAAGGTATACATACATAGTTTAAAATTTTTACTGTTAGTGTTGACAGTGTTTCCTCCAAGAACTACAGACTCACAGTAACCTCAATACCAGGTATGAGAAGCTCTCTTTTGAGTTGTTGGTCTGAGTTGTACTAGAGACTCCCAACACTTTACAGGCTCTAGCTGTTGCCCTTGGTTGCTCTCTAGAGGTGGAAGGTAGGTTCCTATTACTGAAGACACCATGCATTTTAGTTACAGAACCCAAAGATCCATGAATGGGATCTGACCTGAATGCCTACTGTCTTAGGACTACCTTTCATGGTATCAGAAGGCTCAGGGAAGATGGCTGAATAGAAAGTAGAACTATTGTTAAGAGCCAGAGGATCAGAAAGTTTGTTGTGGTACTATGTCTCCAATAATGTCAGAAGCCACACTCATAACATCTCACTAACACGATGGCCTAAACATGAGCTGACCAAGGAAAACAACAATTAATATTCCAACATGCATGGTGGAATATCAGAGTGCTTTAACACTGCACAAAAACTATAGGCAAATAACAAATGCTTAGCATGCCAAAAAGTCTTTGCTAGGGCAGAGCTATCCAAATGCTTATTCAATATGAAATGGCCTGCCCTAAAACAGGCACACAAGAAGGCTATATTTAGGAATATATTTGTGTATACTTATACATACATGCTAGTAACAACAACTAATGAGGGACAAAAAAAAATCCATGAATTTGAATGAGAGAAAGGAAGAGTATGTGAGACAGTTTAAAGGAAGAAAAAGAAAGAATAATGCAATTTATTAAATATATCAAATAAAAGAGATAAATTTGAAAAATCAAAAATATAGTAATAATATAAATATCATTGTGGAGTATTGTACTGGCTGGTTTTGTGTGTCAACTTGACACAGGTTGGAGTTATCACAGAGAACGGAGCTTCAGTTGGGGAAGTGCCTCCATGAGATCCAACTGTGGGGCAATTTCTCAATTAGTGATCAAGGGGGGTAGGACCCCTTGTGTGTGGTGCCATCCTTGGGCTGGAGGTCTTGGGTTCTATAAGAGAGCAGGCTGAGCAAGGCAGGAGAAGCAAGCCAGTAAGAAACATCTCTCCATGGCCTCTGCGTCAGCTCCTGCTTTCTGACCTGCTTAAGTTCCAGTCCTGACTTCCTTTGTGATAAACAGCAATGTGGAAGTAAGCCAAATAAACCCTTTCCTCCCCAACTTGCTTCATGGTCATGATGTTTGTGCAAGAATAGAAACCCTGACTAATACAAGTATATATCTAAAGTACATGAAATCCAAATACAAAAAAGATACCTATAGCTCAAATATATTAAATCTAGACACAATAGCTAAATTTTGAAATCAGCACAGGTAGGTCTTACCAGATTATAAATAGAATTGGGGTGGTAGCTTGAAATATGAGATGAAGGTCAACTAATGCAAAGTACCAATATATAGACTATTTGGAAAGTTGTCAACTTTTGTCAATAATATAGTTTTCACACTTTTTTAATTAAGGAGATTATTGTATTTCTTGCTTCAAAGGAGAAAAGTAGATAGATAAGGAGTAGATAAGTAAATGCATAAAATAAAAGAAAAATATTTCATGCATGCAAATTTACATGTTTCTAGCATGATGCTATTTGTCTAATATATACAGTAAATAAGAATACAGTTCAGGAATAGGCTAATTAATAACAAGGTTGTGATGCAAATTTCATGTGTTTGTATAGCATTTGGAAGTACATTCTTTATTCCAGGTCTTCTGTTTGTTGGTTACAATTTTGAGGTGTTCAGCAGGTACTTTTAGGGGCTTGGAACAAATTTTTCTGCTAGTATAACCTAGATCTGAATCAAAAGGCTGTGTAAGTTGGATGGAGAATTTCAGGTAGGCAGATGGTAGGACTCTTGAGTCTCCTGGTAACCTGAGGTAGGTGGAGATTCTATGGTTCAAAATGTTTTGGGAGCTGTAGGTTCCAAACAAAAGAAAAGGGCCCAGGTGTTAATGGTAGTTTCTGGAAAGGGAGGAAGAAGAGAGAAAGGCAATGAAAATTGCAGAATAAAAAGGTCAGGTCAGCTATAAAGACAGTCTCAATCTAAGTACACTTGATTATTTGACAGAACCTTTAAAGACACAATGATCTTATATGATGTACTTGAAGTTATAAAAGACCACAACTGTCAGCCCAGACTATTATACCCAGCAAAACTACCCACGATTAGAAAAAGACTAAGTGATGTAACCACTAAGCCAGGTCTACACAGAATACTAAAAGCAATACTTCAAAGTTAAAAAAAAAATCTTACCTAAATAATCACAGGAAACAAATAAAATGCTAGGATAAAAAAAATCCAAGAGATCTAAGAATAAATCCAAATGTATTTTTCTTATAGGAGCATATACAGATCTTGAGTTCCTATAGACATTGTCTGATATATTGATGTCTTTAACTTCATTCTCATAGCTGAGACAAAAGTTCCCTGAATAAGATGGAAAGGTAGAGAAATTGGTTTCAAAATGAACCATTCTCTACCTTTCTGTAATAATTGGACCATCAGAAATACAATCAAATCAGATAGTTATTCCAAATAAATATATACATCCGTGTATCTTTTCACAGTTACTAATAAGAAAGGAGCAATTAAATATTGTGTATATATATATATATATATATATATATATACACATATACATACATACACACACATATATTCTTATTCTGTACTTTTTCTTTCGCATTATGAGTTTCTCATATCCCTTGGCATTTATCTACTTTCTTTCTTTGCAATATCTGAGCCTTTATCCTCTAGAGATTATTCAGAGAAAGCAACCTATCCAGGAGAGATTTCTTTATTTGAATTTGCTCCAAGTTTAACAAACTAATTTGTAATGATTTTGAAGTCTTTTATATTGCATATAGTAATAATGCAATGCATTGTCTGTTCATGAAAAATTATCTACACAGATAAGTGGATGCCCCCAGGAGAATTCTGAAAACTCTTTACTCTAGTATTTAGTCCGTGAGATGTCAAATTTTCTATAAATGTGTATCACTTCTCAAAGACGTTTGTATAAAGTACAGTCTAAGGTGATAATTTTGAGATATAGAGTAATTTTTTTTAAAGTTGAAGCAAAGATTTGTGAGAATTGTGAGTGAATAAAAGACTAAAAAAGTCTCTCTCAACTTGTAAGAAAACTTTATCACCAGTTTTGCTGTGAGATTAATTTGGTTTTCTTTCTTAGATAAAATATTTAATAGTTAAGCTTATAGAATTTATTCTTAGTCATATAAATTAAGGTCCTTTATGATGATTCACCAAAAGGAGAAAAAATATCTATCATTACATAATTTCTTCTTTTTGTATGTTGTTGTTCCCTTGTAGTATCAAAAATCTATTTTAATTTCTGTGAACAACTATAACAGTTTTCCTTTTTGATATTTTCATAGCAAATTTATTTAGCTACATTTATACAAGCATTGATATTATATTTAGAGGTCTTTTTATCTGTTCACAAGTTCACTTTTGTGTTTATATTTAACAGCTGTCTTTATTATCATAGGACATGGTTTTTCCTTCTAGGTCAAATCCAAGACCTGAGTTCTTGATATCATGTATTAGGTGTTACCAGATGAATATTCTTTTTATCTTTTGAAGTATGTGTATTTTTTTAGTATATGTGCTGCCGAAGCGAGCACAAGTATGTGTATTTTTTAAAGTTGCAATGTTTTTAAAGAGAGAAACAAATAGTGAAAATAAAAGTGACAAATAACACCAGTTAATTGGAGCATACCTGTGGATATTTTGTTTTTCAGTTTCACAACATAATCTAATTAGTATTTTATTTTCCATATTAGCATATAAAAAGTTTTGTATGTTATATGTATAACAATAAAGAGAAACTAAATTTTTACTTGGTTTTATAGATTTCATTTTATGTAGTATTTAACAGATATACACCATATTTTTAATACAAAAGTATATATTTTATATGTTAGAGTATAAGGGAAATTATCATTTGTTCTAGAAGGCCCAATATATACTTTTTTATATACATCTTAAAATGGCGCCAGACAATGTGTTAGTATATAAACACACATCAAAACTTGTGGTCAGATTATACCTCATAAACAATTACCTAGAGTCCTGTTATTAGTGTGTTAAGTTTCTACCATATTTTTAAATACTTTATTAAATTGATTTTAGAAAAGTTTTAATGGCTAATGTTTAAAATGCAATTTTACCATTCTATAATTTTATAGTACTAACCTTTGAAAATCTTGTTAATAAATTTAAGGAATCTGCTTTGATTGTAATGTGGTAATTATTAAATTGGACATAGGAGATTTGACCCAGTGAAATTCAGCACTGGCAGTTAATGAAAGTGAAGGTATAACATATGACAGGAATAATAATATGCAAGAGTCTGTACTGGGCATAGTGCTTCAGTCTTGTCACTGAGCAGCTGAGCTATTTTCTGCTTGTAGCTTCTACAAATCCAGATCTGAAAGAGATGTTGGCTACAATGAGAATGATAAACAAGAGACAGCATCAGGTCTGGCTTCTTAAGAAAACTTCACATGCTCTTTCACTATGAAATGGATTCAAACATCATCTTATTTACTTGTTTCTAGAAAAATTCACCCCATCACAGGTAAGTAGCCTTTGTATCTATCAGTAGTAAAGTGGATAATTCCTAGGACACACATAATGTTAAAAGCATAATATTATTTATACCTGAGACTGAAGGAGATAGTTCTTTTGTTGAAATGCATTGTGATGACTTATTGTTGTTGGTCATAGTGAACTTAGAATTTTTTCTAAGAGCTATCACCTTCATGTTAACTAGGCTGCTTTTTTATGCTTTAAGAGAAAGGAGATTCTAAGTACACTTCCCTGGTAGAAATGAGAAATTAGTACATTGATAAGATTATTATGTGGTAGAAGTTCATCTTCACGACAGTGGAAAGATGCTCAGATTCAAAAATAAACCCATATGGCTTTGCAGCCCATGCTATTTACCCCTGGCCCAGGAATGCCTTTTCCTGTGAGGAGACTGCTTTACAGATGTGGGCACTGCATTTCTAACTGAGCACTTTGTACCTGGGAGGATGAAACTTAAAACCAATAATGTATGTTCTCTACCCAGTTCTCATTTTCTCCTGTTTTACTACCTATATTATTTAAGAGTGAGAAAAGCTAACTGCTGATAAAGTAATTGATGTTATCCTATGTTAGAACAGTTCTGAATTATTTGAATTCAGTAAAATCAAGACTGCGTGACCAGAATTATAGTTCCTAAGAAGTCTCACAAAAATAGTTGAAATAATTGCTGTAGACAGAAATATGACAAATGCAGTTTCACATCAGATCTCTTAGGACTTCATGACAGTCCCATGTTGACTGAAAGTCTTCTGAGAAGTACAGGTCATCTGCCTAATGTCCAATCAGCTTTATGATCCTAGAAATCGAGAACATGTAGTGAAGATATTTTTACCAGATAAAATATTTACAAAATTCATTTAGATATTGAAGTTTTTGGTAACTTGGAAACCCGATTTCTAAGAAGTAGGAGCTATCTTTTTCACATTGCTGACATGTGATGGTAAAATGTGCTTTAAATACTTCTAAATGTATGAATGACTATAATACATGAAGCCAATGAAGTCATGAGAAACAGAACATTACTTGATAAAAAACCATCATAGGTAAACAAACATTCCAAGGAAAGTTTTATTTAGTTTCCAAAGACTTGCTTACTAATTTCACACTGGAGCTTATCACTGTAGAAGACAATGATGAGGATGTTCTCCATATCCTAATAAAATCATGTTCTTAACCCTACACTAGATTCTGTTCTTAGGAGCTGCCATCTGTGATATAGTCCACTGAAAGGACTGATGGGAGAGAAAAATAATATCACAGAATTTGTCCTCCTGGGTCTCACTCAGGATCCTGCTGGGAGAAAAGCATTGTTTGTCATCTTTCTCCTCATCTACATTGTGACCATGGTGGGCAACCTGCTCATTGTGTTGACAGTGATTGCCAGCCCCTCCCTGGGCTCCCCAATGTACTTCTTCCTTGCCTCTTTATCACTCATGGATGCTCTTTTCTCCACTGCCATCTCACCCAAGTTGATTGTGGACTTACTCTGTGATCAAAAGACCATCTCCTTCAGAGCCTGTATGAGCCAGCTCTTTATAGAGCATTTATTTGGTGGTGTTGATATTGTTATTTTGGTGGCAATGGCCTATGATCGCTATGTGGCCATCTGTAAGCCACTGCACTATTTGGCCATCATGAATCGAAGGGTTTGCATCGTTTTGTTGATATGTGCCTGGACTGGAGGTTTTACACACTCTCTGATTCAAATTGTCTTTGTGTACAACCTTCCTTTTTGTGGCCCTAATGTCATTGACCATTTCATTTGTGACATGTCTCCATTATTGGTACTTGCATGCACAGATACGTACTTCATTGGCCTCACTGTTATTGCCAATGGTGGAGCCATGTGTATTGTGATCTTCACCCTCCTCCTAGGTTCCTATGGAATCATCCTAAGATCTCTTAAGACTCAAAGTCAGGAAGGGAGGCGCAAAGCCCTCTCCACATGCAGCTCCCACATCCTGGTAGTTATCCTCTTTTTTGTTCCATGTATTTTTATGTATGCCAGACCAGTTTACAACTTTTCTATTGATAAATGTATTACTGTTTTTTATACCATTATCACTCCCATGTTGAATCCTTTAATATATACCTTAAGAAATTCAGAGATGAAAACTTGTATGAAAAATCTCTGGAGTAAAATGCTTCCTGCTAATTAAAATGAAAAGTCTCTCTGGTGAAATTACTTTTCTTTTTATTTGAATAAAATCAGTTAAGAATAATTCTTATAAAGGACGACACCATCTACCCATTGTATTTATCTAGGATCCATTTCTTTATGCAAATACGTTAAAAATGAAAATTTCCATAGAGATTTTAATCAGTATGGCATTATTTCAGTGTTATACACAAGGGGTATGTGGTCTTGTCCATTGTAAAACAAAACTATGTTCCTCATGAATGTACTTGTTCTGTCTTGAAATTTTAATAGGAGTCATTACAGAAGGATTCATTCTTATAAATTTGGAAATGATAAAACAATATTGGATGTTTATGGTCACTCAATCTCTCCTGAACTTTGTAAGATTATAACTAACAGACACATTTCTGGAACTCAAAGAAAGTTTTGAGATAGCAATCTTCATTAAGTGGTCTGAACAGCACAATTGTGTGGCTACAATGTGCACGTTACTGTAAGATGGCTCCTATTCCTCACAGCATAGTTGTGCAGCTACAATGTGTGCATTGACTCCTATTCCGTATGTCAGTGTCTTTATCTTCCAGTTCACGTTTTTGGATTGAAGATTTGGTGTGCCTAGTATAGGACACTAATAGTTAGGAAACAATGAGCAGTTTGTTAGATCATGTGCAGCTGGTGAGAAAACCAGATTCTAGTTCTTAAAGTTACACTAAACTTACAACTAACTTTTTATGATCTTCTTGACTATCTAACATGTTCTATTTCCCCAAATTTTTAAAAAGTCATTTCTCATGCTATCTTGTGAATTGACAAGGTACTGTAGAAGCATCATCTTCACAAATGTGTGTTCACCATCAACATTTTACTTATACACTTACAAAAATGTATTTTGTGTATTCATTTTCTTCATATATGCAAAACATCCATGAGTTTTATCAGTACATAATTATTCTAGAACAAAAGAGGAGTGTGGATTGTTTTGATTGCAATATGAAACCATCATCTATGGTTTGCAGGAGCTTATTTTCTTGTCTTACTTTGTATTTTTTAAAATAAATTTTATTGTGTATTTAATGTACTTTTTGTGGTGCTATGGACTCTAATTAATAATGAGATGGTCTTTTAGGTGGATAAAGCAATGACCTCATCACCTGGCATATTTAATCTTACTTTTGCTTTGGTTGCAAGACTAAGGCCAAGGCCAGTTAATGCCTACGCCACTGGAATCTGTCAAAAGCAGATCAATTTCATTTCCTGTCATCCTGTGTTCACTAGCTGGAGCAGGTAATGAAAAGAAAAAGTTTAGAGAGCTAATTGTGGTGAGATTAATTTCTTTTTATATAAAATTTCACTTAAATATTTTAAAACAATTTGTTTATAACTTCCCATCTCCTCCCACCCCAATACCTCTGGATCTTTCCCACCCTCTCCATCCATATTAATTTTTCTCTTTCTTACTCAAAATGAAAGAAGAAATAAAGAAAATAACAAGTTAAACAAGAAAATCTACTAAGGCAAAAAAATACCAAGTAAACAAATAAACAAACAAAACCATGGAACCCTTTGGTATTGGTCAACTACTCCCAGGCATGGGGCCTAGCTTGTAAGGTGGTTATACACTCAGTAATTCTCCATTTGAAAAAAAATTCATATCTTTTTCTTTTTCAGCCAGGCGGTATCAGTTGCAAATAGCTCCTTGGGTAAGGATGGAATGCTGTGTCTACTTCCTATTTATACCTTTGGACTTTGTCTGATTTGAACCTGTGTAGGTCTTAGGTGTTCTGTCCCTGATGCTCTGTGTTCATATGTGTATCAAACCTGTTGTGTCTGGAAGATACACTTTTCTTGAAATATTTCTCCATTTTTGACTCTTACAATTTTTCTGAATCCTTTTTATTTTTTATTTTTTTATTTTTTTTTTGTTTTTTTTCGAGACAAGGTTTCTCTGTATAGCCCTGGCTGTCCTGGAACTCACTCTGTAGACCAGGCTGGCCTTGAACTCAGAAATCCACCTGCCTCTGTCTCTGCCTCTGCCTCTCAATTGCTGGGATTAAAGGCATGCACCACAACCACCCACCACCTCCAAGCCTGAATCTTTTTCCATGCAAATTCTTGAGCATTTATAGTATTTGAGGAAGATGTGCTATCTTGTTTTAACTTAAAATTTGGGGGAATTATTATATAATTAGAAAATTTCTCCCTTCTCCTAACTCTCTTAAAACCCTCTCATATACCCTTCTTGGTTATCTTTAAAATTGATGTCCTCTTTTTATGATTGTTATTAGATGTCTATACATATATATATATATGTATATTTATATGTGTGTATATGTATGCATGTATTTTTATATATGTGTGTATATTATATTTAAATGTATATTGCTATGTATAATCTCTGTCTGTATAATGGCACTTACATTTGTGTTTTCAAGGCTGACCATGTGATATCCGGTAACTAATTGATAGGCTCTTTCCAGGAAGACTGTTTCCCAGCCTTCCTTAATTGCTTATTGTTCTTTGTGTAAGGTTGAGGCCTCCTGGACTTTTACCATCAAGTTTCGTGTGTCTTTGGTACAGTTTTTTCAGCTTTGTTTGGGCAGTCATGTTCATGAGATTTACTTTGCTCAGTGCACAATCTCACAGCAAAGTCTATGATCTTATTGTTCTTTTTATCAACTCTTCTGCAGAGTTCTTAGGTGCAGGAAATTTTGTAGCTGGATCCATTGAGACTGGGCCCTATAGCTCACTATTTTGAAATTCTTTTTTCTTTTAAGTGGTCTCCATCTACTGAGGGATGAAGACCATACTCATCTGTGGGTATAGTGATCAGTGTTTAATATTAGGGGCTTATGGAGTTTGGTAAATTAATGGTTGCAGTTTCTCCTCCAATAATGAGTAGTTACCTGGGTTTCTAGTACCAACGTTCCTTTTCTCTTGGTGATCTGATCATAAGCCCAATTAGAGAGCTGTTGGTTACTGACAAGGCATATGTAATATTGGTGTGCTCTGCTATGTTGCTTGCTATGATGACAGCATATCCTGCTGTGCTGGAAGTTCATGTGGCTCATAGGTGTTAATAGCTGGGTGTTGAGCACAGTGCTCACCACTGCAACTGTGGTGCGCTCCATCCCTGGGCGCCTCTGGGCAGTGGGGATATGAAAAGTATTGGGTAAGAATGACCCATGTCCTGCCAGAGTTCAGATGTTCTGGCCAGGCGGACATGGGTGTCTGTTCGCAGTGCGCCCTGCTCTGCTAGATGGGCTTGGGTATCCCAGTCCTTAGAGAGCAGGTGGGGGACAGCTGAGGGGAGTCACAGGTTCTTGTTTCTTGGGAGCTGCAGGTGACGCTGGATACTGCAGAGGAGCTGAGAACAAAATGGGCCCCCCCCTCCCGGGGGCAGCTATGTATGCTGGAGGCTGGAGGCTGAAGGGAAAAGTTAGGCGGGGGCAGGGAGCAGCACTGGGTGGTTCAGTGAGGCAGGAGCAAGTGGGGGTGGGGGGCGCAGGAGTTCTCAGTTTGGCCTCATGGCGACAAACACTGGGGTGGGTCATCACAGCACATCTAGTTACAAGGAGGCAATGTATGGTCGTAAGATGTTTTAGTGTAGGAGGTAGAGAGAGAAGATAGGGAAATAGAGGCTGGCCATGGCCAAGAGGAGAGAGAGAGAAAGCAGAAGAAGAGGAGAGAGAGATGGGGAGAGAGAAGAGGAGGAGAAGGGGAGAGAGAGATGGGGAGCGAGAAGAGGAGGAGAAGAGGAGAGAGAGATGGGGAGCGAGAAGAGGAGAAGGGGAAAGAGAGATGGGGAGCGAGAAGAGGAGGAGAAGGGGAGGAGAGAAGAAAGTAAGAGGGCAAGAGAGTAAGAGGGCAAGAGAGTAAGAGGGCAAGAGAGTAAGAGGGCAAGAGAAGAAAAGGGCAAGAGAGGGCAAGTGAGGAAGAGAGCAAGAGAGGAAGGGAGGGAGAGAGGAATAGAGAGGGGAGGGGGTAAGCCGGCCTTCATATGGTGGGGCTGGACCCTGGAGGCGTGACCAAACACCTTCATCTCTTGCAGGCAGAAATTACCACCCACCAGGTCTCCAGAGTTCCAGACCTGTTTCTCTGGACTAGGTTGCCTCACAGATTGATTAGCTCTTTACTTTGGAATTCTGTATGGTGCCTTTTGTTACCATAAAAGTTAGTTCTCAGGGAGAATACACTCAAATTTGTTCTAGCTCAGGGGTCTCTGAGCCCTGTTTTTGTAGTGTCTTCACTACCTTCTACCACAGTTGGTAAAGAAGGGCAGCAGGAATAAGTCATATATTTGGAAATCTCTTAGATATCCCCAGCGGTGACTCAAAAGAGGGCTTCTCAGGTCTCGTTTTGGGGTCTTGGGCTTTTGGAGGGAACACTATTAGCGCAGATGGTCATATACTGAATTATGTGCACTTTAGGATTTCAGGTAAATACTTAATAGTATGACTCCTTTTTGCTTGTTCAGTCATCTACATTGTTATTTTACCTACTTTCCTCCTTCAGTTTTATCTCTTATCCGCTTCCCTAACAATTCCTCTGTTTCCTGTTTCCCCATCAGATTACATGTTTACTGCTACTACCTTCACCCCCTTCTCACTTTCCTCTGTATTTAACTCCCTTCTCCTTCCTAATGAGCACTGCCATTTGCCAATTTCCCTCATCAAATTATTTGTATTCTGTTATTCCTTTCTCTATTGCTCTCCAACATCTGTAGGCTGGCAATGGTCTCTTCTTACTTTCTTGGTTTCTGTAGTTACTGTAATCTATTGATTTGCATTTCCTAGTACTAGAATTGATGAACATTTTTTGTGATATTTCTTAGCCATTGTTATTCTTGTTAGAAGAGTTGCCATAGTCATGGCATCTCTTCACAATTAAGGCAGGAACAGTTAACAAGAAGACGTGACTATCCTAAACATAAATTCACCAAACTTAGGAAAACACACTTTCATAAAACTACTATCAGAATTAAAGAAAAAAACAGATAAACATTAATGAATTAATACCAGGTGACAGCAATACCACATATTCTCTAGTAGATAAACAAATATAAAATATACCAGAATTCATTGTTAACATGTGTCAAATGGATTTAGCAGATATCTACAGAATATTCTACACAAACTGGGAAGAAAGCACATTCTTCTCAGCAGCAAATGGAGAATCTTCTAAAGTAGACCACGTCCTAGAAGATAAAAACAAATCTTTGCAAATTCAAAAGACTAAAATCACTGCATGCTATCTCACTTAAAGCTTAACAGTGTAAAAATCTCCAGGAAATATGAAATCTCATGAAGACTCAGCAGCTTACTACTTAATAATGAGTTAAAGAAGTCAAGATAGAGATAAAAATTTTCCTAAAATCTGAGAAAAATGAAACACAACAGAATCTTTGGAATACACTGAAAGCAAACAAACAAGGCAAATCATGACTCTGTGTGCCTACATTAAAAAATCAAGCCAGGCAGTGGTGGTGGATGTCTTTAATCCCAGTACTTGGGAGGCAGAGGCAGGTGGATTTCTAAGTTCAAGGCCAGCCTGGTTTTCAGAGTGAGTTCCAGGACAGCCAGGGCTATTCAAAGAAAGCCTGTCTTGAACCCCTGCTCAAAAATAAAAAAGTTCACAAATAAATGACTTAATTATACAATTCAATATTTAGAAAACAAGAAAAAGCAAAACCAAATCCAGTTGCTGATAAGAAATCATAAAAATCAGCACAAAAATTGATAAAATGGAAACAAAAAACAAAAGACAAAATAAAGAAATGGCAACAACAAATCCAGCAGGGAGTTCATTAAGAAGATAAACAAATAGCAAACCTTTGGCCCACAAACCAAAACAAAGAAAGAAAAAGAGGACATAATTTTGCAGAATCAGAAATGTGTAAGAAACATTACAAGAATATTAGAAAGTAATATTTTTAAATCCTGTATATCATGAAGCTGAAAAACCTAAAGGAAATTAATTTCTAGATTCAGCAAAACCACCAAGATTAAACAAAGAAATCAGCAACGTAACCAGACCCATAAAAATTTGGGACATTGAAATAGGAATAAAAAGCCTTCCAGATAAAAGGAAGGAAGGAAGGAAGGAAGGAAGGAAGGAAGGAAAGAAGGAAGAAAGGAAGGAAAGAAGGAAGGAAGGAAGGAAAGAAGGAAGGAAGGAAGGATGGATCCAGGATCAGATTAATTCACAAAATATTGACAAGACATTAAAAGAAATGCAGTCCTTCCTTCTTAAACTGTTAAATAATGGAAGGGAAGAGGAGGAGGAGAAGGAGAAGTAGGAGGAGGAGGAGGAGGTGGAAAAAGAAAAAGAAAAAGAAAAAGAAGAAGAAGAAGAAGAAGAAGAAGAAGAAGAAGAAGAAGAGAAGAAAAGGAGAAGAAAAGAAGAAGATAGGGAGAAAGAGAACCCTCTCAAATTTCTTCCATTATCTCTCCTTTATTCCTTGTACCTGTTCTTCCTCTGAGTCTGGCTGACAAAAACAAATTTACGTTCCTGATTCTTTCCCAGAGGTATCTCTGTTACCTTTCCACTTCTGCCCCAATAAAGACTGTCATGTCTTCATTAGATCAGTCAGAAGGTGATGAAGAAGAATATTTATAAAACACTGAGATAGGTGATGCTTCATAAAACTAATGACACCAAAGTCCAGTACTCAGTACTCAACTGGTACAAAAATCAACATTTGAAATAATACAAAGACAACCTTTATACAGTACACAAGAAGATTATTCCAACATTTTCTACTCTTTGTTCAATAAAAAACTAGTTTTTTGTAGCCCCCCTGCCTGAGGGCTGATTCTTCAGATCCCGCCTGCCTCAGATAACCACTTGTCTCTGCCTACCTCCTGCTAATTGCCACGCCTCTCTCCTGGTTCCAGTTAAATCGGAAGTCCTGGCTCCAAAGACTGAAGAATAAGTTGCTGATAGGGCCAGGTTGCTGACGAACTTGTGGGAGGGGTTTTTGCCTTACTTATCCTGCCTGTTGGCTTGTAACAATAGAATTAAATGAAAGATGGCTGAGTAATCACACATCCGTGTCGGCTAATTTTTAAGAACCTTCCACATGATTAAGGTAATGTAAAATGGCTTGCCAGGTCCCTGACTCCATATTCCAGATAACCCATTCTTATCGCTGCTGCTGGACAGCAACAGTTTTTAATATCAATAAACTAGATATAGTAAGAACAATTGCAAGACTGATCAGTAAGTATTACAGCCACAATATGATTTGTACTTGGCTAACTTGTAGAAAGTATTCCACTCTATCCTATGCTGATGCATCCAAAGTTCTTTACCTAAATCACTTTCTATCAAAACTTGAATCTATCAACCTAAAAACATCTTTTAAACTGTAAAATATTTTCTAAAGCCTTAAGCAACTTGGCTTAATGTGAGACTATAAATATCTAGCCTTCAACCCTATCAGAGAGATAAGAAGGATAAATATTACCTGAATAAACAGGGTGTACGAAGTAAGCAACTTCAAAAACTATAGAAATGACAGAAACTGCTGGATCTCTGGACATTCATCCAAGATTCCTCTGCAGTATTGGAGCATTCATCTTCAGCTTGCAGGCCCAGAATATCTGACAGACTTATTGTGAAGCAACAACTATGAAAGACTGACTTAACTTGTCATGCAAAGTTCAGCAGTCAACTTCCCAGTACCCTGCTTGTTCACAGTTAGGACAGCATGCTATCAGCAAGCAAGGTAAGGGCAGTTTTTTGACCAGTGGTTAGCTGTGCCACATATGAAACAAACTGCATATGTTGGTTCTTTGATGCCCATCATCTTCTTTGAAGTAGACTGGAGGTGCTGCCAGGAGCAGGTGTGTTTCACTGTTATGAAAAGCCTTATTTTACAAATACATATTCTGTAGGCCTTGAAAGTATTTGAAGATCATCTTTCTATCTAAAGTGTATCTGAATAGGTAAACCTTGCTTGTTTCTAACTATCTCCTATTTGATTAACTTTGAAAATATCTACGAGAGACTAAATAAAGCTTATTTCTGTAAATAACTAAACTAATGCCTACCATGGCCATAAGTGACTGACTGACTACTAACCTGCCTTCTTAATTATTCTATACATTTTCTAATAGGAGCTTTCAAGGACAAAAACTTAACATTACATTTTTAAATGATTTGTATGTGTACAAAATCTTAGACAAGAGCTGAAACATATATACAGTCTGTATGTAGTAACAAAAATGACCTTAAATTAAAAGGGGGGCCAGTTCAGATATGGGAGGAGATGGAGAAGTTCAGAGGGTTAGGAATTTGAAAGTAGGTATGTAGCAGTGGGGGAGGGGTAACTGGGGGTATCCTCTAGAAAGTCCCAGATGCCAGGGACCCAAGAGGTTCCCAGGACCCAACAAGGAGGACTTTAGCAGAAATACTCAACAAAGGGGAGATAGAACCTGTAGAAATCATATCCAGTGGGTAGGCATGGCACCCAGTTGAGGGATGAGGCCACCCACCCACCTCAAAAATATTAATCCAGAGCCCCTCCTGTCAAAAGGAAATGCAGGGACAAAGAGTGGAGCAGAAACTGTAGGAATGGCCATCCAGAGACTGCCCCACCTAGGGATCCATCCCATCTGCAGACACCAAATCCAGACACTATTGCTGATGCCAAGAAGTGCTCACTGACAGGAGCCTGGTAAAGCTGTCCCCCTGAGAGGCTTCCAGAACCGGACTAATACAGATGTGGATATACACAGCCAAACATTGTTCTGAGCACAGGCAAGGACTGTAGGAGCTGAAGGGGTTTGTAAACTCATAGGAAGAACAACAATATCAACCAACTAGATACCCCTACCCAAAGCTCCCAGGGGCTAAACCACAAACCAGAAAAGTACACATGGGGTACCCATGGCTCCAGCTACATATGTAGCAGAAGACTGCCTTATCTGGCATCACTGGGAAGGGACCCCCTTGGTCCTGTGGAGGCTTAATGACCCAGGATAGGGGAACACTAAGCTGCTGAGGCAGGAGTAGGTAGGCAGGTGATGGAGCACCCTCACAGAGGTGGGAGGGGGTGGAAGGAGAGGATAGGGAGCTTGTGGAGGGGAAACTGGGAAGGGGAATTGCCATGCCCACTCCAGTCAAGTCTGTGACAGCAGCCCACAGAGGCGTATTGCTTTAGAGAAGCTAGCTTAGCCTCCTGAAATTCATTCATTGGTGTCCCCTAACTCAGATGTGTTCCAGATTAGTCTTTGGGCTAGTCAACGTGCTTTCATTCAGGCATAGAAGTGCCCCAAGAATTAGTCAAACTAAGATTAAAACCTTGTTTCCTGGCCCCAAGAGTGTTCCAACCGATCCTAATTGATGCCAAGCTGTTGCTAGCTTGGAATTTCACAGGAAACCTACTTAAATCAGGCAGACTGTCTTCAAAGTAAGAGAAAGAGACCAGGCATTATTTGTTTACTATCAACAAGTAAAAATTAGAATTCTCGGAGCAGTCACACACACATGGCAGACTGCTTAACATACTTGAGAGAAGCTAAAGGGCTTCCCTGAAATTGAGAATCTGTCACTAATATAGTTGCAGCCAAGAGCATTCTCAGGAGCTGCTAGACTGGGACCTCCTGGTGCTTGCCTCTCATGAGCCCAGAGAATTAGCTTGGGGTTGCCAAGATGGTCCAGGAAAGGGCACCACTGCTCTTCCCAAAGAAAATATTTACACCTGGCTGTTAGTTGAAAGTGACTTTGATGTGGCCCGCTGCCTGCCTGCCTGCTGGCTTCTATCAATTCTGCCTCCTTTTTTGTTCAAGATGATTATAAAAGCCCAGTGTGTGTGTGTGTGTGTGTGTGTGTGTGTGTGTGTGTGGAGTGTGTGTGTGGAGTGTGTGTGTGTGGGGGGGGGTGCAGCACTCATCCAGAAGAGACAGCTGCTGCTTTAGACCCATAGCCACCTGACCTTTTCTTTTTCATTTGTAATGACCATAAAGGTCTGATGCCATTTTTGAGAATACATATACATTCAGATTCTGTACTTGTGTTGTGTCTGTTTGTTATTCCCCAAAGTTTTGCCCACTTGGCCAGAACTCTACTTCTACTGCAGATTGAGGGATCTCTGCAACAATCCCAGTCCATGGCAGGGAATAACATTTGAAATACAAATAAATAAAATAACCAATAAAAAATTATACAAAAGTCCAAATGTAAAGACATTTGGCTTGTTGCTTTCCAGTCGAAATGTAGATTCAATAGTCTACACTTTTATCCTTTTATTCCTACATATTTTTTATATTGCCTTTCCCCCCATTTACCCTAACACTATACAAGAAAGAGAGAAGGATAGAGGAAGAAGAAAGAGAAAAATAATCCTAAATCTAATCTCTTTTACTTTAGTTCCTCTCTGACCAAAACCATTAACAACTTGTGACTAACCCTACTAAACAATGACAAACATCCATGTCTTATTAGTGACCAAAACCACCCACCCCGCCTCTTAGAAATCGGGCCATTGTGTTCTTAAAGATTGCCTACTGCTGTCTGGGGGGCACAAAAATATTGGGACATTGGGTAAGTCCTAGGAAAGCTAGCTGTATCATTTGCTGTCCAGTCTCTGTGTTATGGGAAAGTGCAGGGCTTAACTGAAGTCCTGGCTGGAAGAGTCTGTGAGTCTGGACCATCTTTGTTTTTTTGTTTTTGTTTTTGTTTTTGTTTTAAAAACTTTTATTGCATGATTTCAATGTATCTGAATTTGTTAACATTTAAGAACATATTTTAAGTAAATAGAATTAAATCACATTCTTCTTTCCCTTTTGTACACCCACTCCTCCCAGAGACCCCCCTTCAATACTTACAATATCTTTTTTGTCATATTCTTTAAAATTTATAAAACATCATAACAATAAAAATTAGTATTATAAAAGTTGTTTGATAAAAAAACAACAATCAATTTAACAGTCTTATGTAAGTGCTCATCTGCAGCAATAGTGAAAATACATTTTTCTCAAAATAAATTTTAAATAACTCCAAATATATTGACTGTATACTTCAAAATAATACATCTTAAGTTCCGTTGAAGTTGTCCTGAATGTATAGTTTTGAGGAAACAGCTATTGAGGCAGTCTGTGAGGTTGGATCACCTAGGCTACTTGTCTAGACTTCATTGGTGTCAGGTCCTTTTGCTCTGAAAATACATAAACTTTTAAAAGTAATATACATATCAGGGCTAAGATAGCTGTCATCAAATCTCGCAAATCTTTTATAATTACCTGATTTAACTGTGGCCCAGTTACTAATTATGTGTTTTAGTATATGTTGAATATAAGCCATAGTTCATTACTGCTTTTTAAAATCTCTGTAAGTCTAGTGCATCTATAGGCTCCCCCTGAATTCTTCATAAAATTGTGGATTTTTCACATATGCATCTAATTCCCTTATCATAGCTAGAAAAATCATTTTATTTTATTTTTTAAGGAATTTAGACTGTCATTTTTGCAGTCTTATCACAAGGTGGCAGTGTAGGCTTTAGCTTGGATTCATCTGAAAATATGATTCAAAGGATTGTCTAATTTTTATACCATTGTTTGTAACTTAGCAAGGATTTCTTTAGCTTTTCTCATCCAAGTCTGTTTTATTCTGTTCTCTTTTAAAAGGGACATATACAACTGCAATCATTACCAAAAATAATCATTAATATAATGATAATCAAAACAAAATGATATAGGATCCAAATGCTCTTTGCTATTATGATTTCCATTTTTTAACACATTTTTTCTTTTATTCTAATTCTCTCCCTTCTTCAGAGACTTTATTATTTTCAAATTAACTATTTTTTCTATGATTATTTTTATTTTTTATTTTATTTTTTTAATTAGATGTTTTCTTTATTTACAATATCTCCTTTCCCAGGTTCCCCTCCAAAAAAAAAGAAAAAAAAGAAAAAAGAAAAAAGAAAAAAGAAACTAAAACAAACCACTGTTTCCTCCCCCCTCCCCCTGCTTACCACCCAACCCCTCCTGCTTACTGGTCCTGGCATTCCCCTACACTGGCGCATAGAACCCCCACAGTGCCAAGGGCCTCTCCTCCCATTGGTGACTAACTTGGCCATCCTATGCTGCTGGAGCCACTAGTCCCACAATGTGTACTATTTGGTTAGTGTTTTAGCCCTGGGAGCTTTGAGGGTACTAGTTAGTTCATATTGTTGATTGTCCTAAGGGGCTGCAAACCCCTCAGTTCCTTGGTTCCTTTCACTAGCTCCTTCATTGGGGACCCTGTACCCAGTCTAATGGATGGCTATGAGCCTCTACTTCTGTATTAGTCGGGTACTGTCAGAGCCTCTTAGGAAATGGCTATATCAGGCTCCTGTCATCCAGCACTTGCTGGCATCCACAATAGTGTCTAGATTTGATGATTGAATATAGGAAAGATTCTCAGGTGGAGCAGTCTCTGAATTGTCCTTCCTTCAGTCTCTGCTCCATAGTTAGTCTCTACAACTCCTTCCAGGGGTATTTTGTTCCCCCTTTTAAGAAGGAACGAAGTATCCACACTTTGGTCTTAACTTCTTCTTGAGTTTCTTGTGGTTTGTGGTTTGTACTTTGTGTATTCCAATCTTCTGGGCTAATATCCACTTATCAGAGAATGCATGCCATGTGTATTCTTTTGTGATTGGGTGACTTCCACATAAAACCAGATACACTCAAACTAATAGAAAAGAAAGTGGGGAAGTGCCTGGAGCACATAGGCACAGGGGAAATTTTTCTGAACAGAACACCAATAGCTTATGGTCTAAGATCAAGAATTGACAAATGGGACCTCATAAAATTCCAAAGCTTCTGTAAGGCAAAAGACACTGTCAATAGGACAAAATGGCAACCAACAAATTGGAAAAAGATCTTTACCAATCCTATATTTGATAGAGGACTAACATCCAATATATACAAAGAACTGAAGAAGTTAGACTCCAGAGAACCAAATAACCCTATTAAAAATGGGG
>NW_022196897.1:75743885-75748812 GCF_008632895.1 Mastomys coucha | reverse complement strand
AAAACTCAGGTGACAGCAGGTGCTGGAGAGGTTGTGGAGAAAGAGGAACACTCCTTCATTGCTGGTGGTGTTGCAAGTTGGTACAACCACTCTGGAAATCAATTTGGCAGTTTCTCCAGAAATTGGGCATAGTACTACCAGAGGACCCAGCTATACCACTCCTGGGCATATACCCAGAAGATGCTCCAACATGTAATAAGGACACATGCTCCACTATGTTCGTAGCAGCCTTATTTATAATAGCCAGAAACTGGAACCAACCCAGATGTCCCTCAACAGAGGAATGGATGCAGAAAATGTGCTATATCTACACAATGGAGTACTACTCCGCTATTAAAAACAACGAATTTATGAAATTCTTGGGGAAATAGATGGATCTATGATTTTTTTTTATGCCTAGTTTCTTTTCTCCTCTTTTCAAACTTAATACCTTACCAGATTAGAAGTTCAGGGCTTCTCACGCTGACCCTGGCTCTGGGAAAATGTTTCTTCTGCCCTTCTGAGGGTCAGCTTTGCTGCCCTCTCAGGTTGGTATAGACTTCTGCTCTACTCTGGCTCAGCACTCTGCCAACCCACTTGCCAAGCTTTTCCTCTTGCAGCCCTCTCCATGGGTGAAGGCTTTTACCTACTGGCTACTCCGCTCACAGGCTCACAGGTGCTGTTCTACAGCTCAGCTCTTGAAACAACTGACCAGAGAAACCTTAGCTTCTGTGGAGAGATCTATTCTGCCCGCTGTGCTGCCAGCTCCTGAGCTCTGCCTACCATCCAGCTCTGTCCCACACTGGGCTGGGCTGGTGCCTCTGACCTCTGCCCACTCTGGACCTGCAGTAGCCTCAGGCCAAGCAGCATGGTACAGGAGGGTGGTTGTACTTCTACTCTGTGAGTGCTCACAAGTCCGTTAGGACAGAAAGGGGCCAACTCACCCAACTGCAGGCTTGAGAACTTGCAGCAGGCTGTGCCCTAAGGTTCTGCTCACTCTTAAGGAAATTGCACCTCCCAACTGGCTAGGTTGCTAGGCAAATATTTTACTTACTTTCCACCTGTGACTTTTCTCAGGTCCTAAACTTGGATATAAATGCCCTCACATTTGGATGCCATTTACCACCTGACCATCTCTGACCCACCAGCATGAATAATGACAGAAACGTACATTTATTTATGAATGCTAGGCCTTTTAGCTTAGGCTTGTTTCCAACTTGCTCATATATAATGTAATTAATTCAATTAATCTAAGCTACTATCTGCCACATGGCCTGTTACCTCTCCTTCATTGTTATAGGTATATTTATATGGTAAAATTTAAAATTACATATGGTAAACTTGTCAGAGTACAGTGGATCCCCAAGAGTTTCCTGACTCCTTGTGGAAGCATGGGGTCCAAAACTAAGGCTGAGACCCTTCAACCAGCTAGGAAACCTGCCTGACCACCTATCGTAGTTGGATATGCCAGTTACCCAGCTGGTCCTAGGTCAGCCAGTAGAGGTGAGTGGCAATTGCTGGATCCCCATTGTCTAGCTATGGACTTGCTCCCCTGTCTGGAGGAGACTTACGAGACACCAAGACTATTCCACCTCCTCATGGAAACTTTCCAGGGCCCCAAAACTAACCAGCTTGGATCCCTGCCCAGTCAGATTGGGAAACAACCTGAAGAGTAGGGTCCACCCAGGACACAACCTGCGGAGTGGAGTCTGCCTGAGGCACAGCCAACAGAGAAGAGTACCCTGATCTCCACTGTCAGCCCTATGGCTTACCTTACCTTCCTGAGAAGTCCTGCTGCCACCAAGATTATCAAGCCAACATCAGAGAAAAGCAGATGTCTAAAGGACAGAGTAAGAACAAACAAGACCCAGGGCAATATAGCACCAGCAGAGAAAGCTATCATGCTACAACAAACTGTGGATAACCTAAAGAAACTGAAGCACAAGAAGATGACCTTAAATGCAATCTTACAATGATGATAATGGCCTTTTAAAAGGAAATGAATAAATAAATCCCATAAAGAAATACAAGAAAATGAAACAGAGGCCTTTAAAATGGAAATAAATAAATCCCTTAGATAAATATAGGGATAAAGGAATAAACAGGTGAATAAAAGGAATAAAACTGCCCAAGACCTGAAATGGAAATTTAAGCAATATAGAAAACAAAAACTGGGGGAATCCTGGAGATGGAAGACCTAGAGAAGCGAACAGGAAGAACAGACACAAGCATCACTAACAGGGGGGATGGTAAGAGAGCATCTCAGGCATAGAATAAATGACAAAAGAAACTGATTCATCAGTCAAAGAAAATATTAAATCTAAAAAATTCATGACACACAACATCTGAAAAATCTGGAATACAATGAAAAGTCCTAACCTGAAATTATTAAGGATAGAAGAAAGTGAAGAGTCCCAGCTCTGAGATCCAGAATATGCTTTCAACAAAATCATAGAAGAAAATGTCTCTAACCTAAAGAAAGAGAAGACTATGAATATACAAGAAGCTTACAGAACACCAATTAGATTGGAGCAGTAAAGAAAATCCTCCTAAATCTACGAAACAAAGAAGAATATTAGAAGCTATAAAGTAAAACCACCAAATAACATACAAAGGTCGACCTATCAGAATTACAGGCTACTTCTCAACACAGACTCTAAAGGGTAGATGTGCCTGGATAGATGTCTTATAGCCTCTAAGAAACCACAAATGCCAACTTAAACTATTATACCCAGCAAAACTCTCCATTACCTTGGATGGAGAAAACAAGATATTCTAAGAAAAAAAGAAAAAAACAAATTTAAACAGTATCAATCCACAAATACAACCCTACAGAAAATACTAGATGGAAAACTATATACTAAGGAGGTTAACTGCATACAAGAAAAGGAAATAAATAATCCCACATCAACAAAAACAAAATAAGAGAAACACACACACACACACACACAGAGAGAGAGAGAGAGAGAGAGAGAGAGAGAGAGAGAGAAAGAGAGAGAGAGAGAGATAGAAAATAACACCACTGACATCAAAATAACAGGAATTAACAATCATTGATCATTAATATCTCTCAACATCAATGGGCTACATTCCCCATTAAAAGGACACAGGATAACAGATTGGATGAGAAAATAGAATCAATCACTCTGCTGTATACAAAATCCACACCTCAGCAATAAAGGTAAGTAATTACCACAGGGTTTAGGGCTGGAAAATGGTTTGCCAAGCACACAAACCCAAGAACCAAGCTGGCATAGCCATTCTAATATGTAATAAAGTAAAGATTCAATGAAAATTGATCAAGAGATGATGAAGAACACTTCCTACTCATCAAAAGAAAAATCTATCATGATGACATCTAAGTTTTAAGTATATACGCCCCAAAAGCAAGGGCACCCACATTCAAAAAAGAAATATCATTAAAGCTTAAGAGCACATCAAAAACACATTAATAGTGGGGGACTTCAACACCCCATGCTCACTAATTGACTGGTCATCCAGAAAAAAAGCTAAACAGAGAAAAACCAAAACTAAAGTGACATTATGAGTCAAATCGATCTAACAGACATCTATAAAATATTTCACCCAAACATAAAAGAATATACCCTCTTCTCAGTACCTCATGTATCCTTCTCCAAAACTATGTAGTTGGTTATAAAGCAAGAAAGTGTTTTTTAACTATTGGTTTTGAAAAAAACAATCTTCAACTGTTTATAGAATACCAAATCAAATAATTGAAATAATAAAGTTCATGATGTACCATACACTCGGGCTATATTTTACTGTAATGAGTGAATATTAAGCTGCAAAATGGCACTGAAAGTTAATGGGAATTACAGATCTAAACATTTGAGAAGTAGATATGACTTTCATATTTATGACACTCAATAGGTCTGTAAGTGCAAATTTCAATAATAAGTTGTTGGCTGCATGGGAATGATAATTCTTGTAGGAGCATCTAAAACTTCTAAATAAAGTTCAGAATCTCACTTCGCATGCCCCTACCACTACTAAATCTATACAAACAAATTCATATTGTTTGACTCTAGATAGCACATATTTCAGCACAGGTAAATATTCCTTCTACTTTCAAATGATAAAATAGTTAATTTCTATGATATAATTTTAATCTCTAGTATAGTGTTTACTAATTAAAAATATATTAGTATTTATCTTCTGGTATGCTAGAATAATAATTAAGTTGTAATAATAATTAAGTGTAATATTAATTTAACACTAGCAGCAGCTACCTCAACAATTAATCAGGGAACTACATGCAAATCATGCCTCTGTGGTAGATATGATGGAATTAAGACATTAAGGTGTTGATTCTGTTGTCCATTGTTATTGTCCTAGGAGTGAAGGAACCTCAAGTTTCAACATAAATCATAGACTGTGGAGAGGTGGAAGTGTCTGATAGTGCCATATGATAAACACTCACATGGTGTTTTGCTGAGGCAAGACCCATGGGAGGACATGTGATGTTTGAAGAGAGTATAAATATGACTCAATGGACAGTGATGGGGGAGCTTGCATAGCTAGCTTTGCAACACTTTTCTTGGTCTCACATCTTCTCTGATCTTCACTTCCTTGAAAAAAACCACAGCAACTGGCTACTCCCACAGACTCATGCTGATTGAGTGGGGGCCTAGCTGCTCTGCTGGATTGTGCCACTGTTGCTGATTCATGTTTGGTATCTTGACATTATTGTATTGGATTGCTGGAATCCTGACAAAGATTGGAATCTCCCCAAAGAACTACTTCTAAATATGTCCACATCCCCTTGTCCTATCTACTATCTTTTCTCCCCTGCTTGGATGGTGGGCTAGAAGGGGGATTGAAGCATCTGAGAACCCTCATTAAAAGTAGTTCTTTAAAAATCTAAGCCTATACCATGGAGTTCTCATTATTTTCCATTTTTCCTTTTTTTTCTTTTTCTTTTTCTTTT
>NW_022196897.1:75737632-75743875 GCF_008632895.1 Mastomys coucha | reverse complement strand
TTACCTGTTGAAAATTTGGAAGCATTATTTGACTATAGTATTAATCATAATATCTTTACTATTGATCAACAATTTAAAGTAATAATCTCAAGCTTGGATATATTTTTTACACCCTTAATAAGTGAAAAAAGGACAAAAACAGTCTGAATAGATGAGGCAGTGCTTCACTTGTACAGTTTAGACACCTTTTTTTTTTTTTTGGAAAACATCTGTTACATTCCCTCATCACTTCAGTCATCAGACTTCTGGCAGCCTCTGCTTGGGGGCTAACACCTGGGAGCTAAGACAGATGCTCTCTGTTGACTGTTTGTTTGTGTTTGAAGAAGCCGCCTGGGCATGCCCACCTCCTGAGTACAACAGCCAGCAGCCTGAAGATCTTCTGAACCTGGGGACTTTGGCACCTGAACTTTCTTTGTAGTGTAATCTAGAGACTTGTTTTCAGTTTCTCCTGTGACTACAACAACTCTGGTTTATTCTCAGTAAAGTGGAACCTTGATTGGGACACAACTTGGCTTTGTGTTTTCTCTTTGCATTTCAGACCCTTTATTTCAGGTCCTTTATTCCCTCCTGGCTGAGGAGAACCTCCTTTGTGAAACTGCAGGCAGTTTCAAATATCCTGACTACATCCTCTACTATCTCTTATTTTGCAATGTGTATGCTGAAATGTGCGTGAGAATAACACAGTTCATGGTTTGTTTTATTTTTTTTAAACTGGTATGAGTTTTACCATTTATTTCAGTGCTCTATGAGACCTGAGATGTCTGTATTCAGGATTATTTATTATACAAAGATCTATAATTCTCTATTTCTCAGTTTCTGTTTTCTCTAGTTTAAGCATCCAAGGAATTTCAGGACTAAAAATTATTAGTAATATTAGTATTAGTATTAGTATTAGTATCATTTTGGTTTTTCGAGACAGGGTTTCTCTGTATATCCCTGGCTGTCCTGGAACTCACTCTGTAGACCAGGCTGGCCTTGAACTCAGAAATCCACCTGTCTCTGCCTCCCAAATGCTGGGATTCAAGGTGTGCACCACCACTGCCCAGCAGGACTAAAAATTATTAACTAGTTATTGCTTAAATAGTTGGTGGCAGTCATGGTAGAACATATTTGTACAAAATCAGGATAGTGAATATAATTGTGTTCTGAATTACATGTAGACATGGATAAACTTGTCAGAATTACTGCTTTTGTAACAGTATTACAAAATTAAAATTTTTCATAAAATTTTAAATAAAATTGTAATTTTAATAAATTTTACTTAATTTTTAATGAATTAAATCTTCAAGATAATTTTCTAAATACATATGTGATGAAGGTTAAAATGAAGTCTCTTAAAATAAAATGATAGCTCCATGAGGTCTACAAGCTTTGAAATTTGCAAATCAGCAATGAACTGATGCTTCTGAAGATGTGGATATTTTAAAGATATTCTCCACAATAAAACAATCTGTAGCTTATGACTCTATATCAGTTGATATATGTTTCTTTCTTCTTTATAGAGAATACATTTCTGAACAGTAGGATCATTTCATTGTTTTATTTGATATAATGCTAAGAATATCCTGTTTTAAATAAGTTTAAATGTATGAGTGATGACTATGCAGAGGCTCTCCAAAACTGGAGATAGTTCCTTGTATATGGAAGCTAAACTAAAACATGTGAGGTCAAATAGAATCATCAGTAGAAACTCTCCCATATTTCTTGAGAGATGAATTCAGAACTACTTATTAAATGGTAACTGCATGTTTACCACTATAGAGCATTGTAGAGAGAATATCTTGTGTATTATATGGCTACATCACTTGTCAATTTAAAAGCCTATGGCCTATGGCTTAGGCAGGAACTAGGAGGTGAGACATCCAAGAGAGAGAAAGAATTCTGGGATAGAGTTGGGTATAGGATAATATGCCTGGGAAGATGTGAGGAGACAGAGCCCTGGTAACTGAACACAGGTATCCAGCACAGCCCTGTGGCAGAATGTATGTTAAAATACATGGGTAAATTCTAACTTAAGTTCTAGTCAGAGAAGAGCCTAGCTACATGGCCAACTTATTTGTAAGTATATTTGCATCTGATTCTTATTTCTGGCAGCATGGGACTGGAATGAAGAACTAGACCATAACTTTTAACAGTAGATCATGATGAAGATAGGCTCTGTGTCTTGATGGACTGACAACTATTATCATAACTTCATGACAACTCCTGTTCTGAATGGGAAAAAGCAGCAACTTTACAGAATCTGTCCTCCCGGGCCTCTCTCAAAATCCTGTTTAGCAAAAGTATGATTTACAATGTTTTACTCACCTTCATTTTGATAAACGTGAGCCATGTGACCATTGCAGAGACAGAGGTTGGTAGTCCTTAGGTTATCCAGTGTACCTCTTCCTGCCTGCTACCCTTACATGCAATGCCACATCCTTCTAAATAAATTTGATCATAGACTTAATCTCTGATAAAATACTATTTTTATGGACAGCTCCTTAGTCAACATTTATTTGTTGTTACTCAGATCTTTTTCTTGGCGGTGATAGCTTATGATTTCTATGGGGCCATTTTTAAGCCAGCAAACTACACAATGAACATGAAGTCTTTTGGGGTTGTTTGCATTGCTTTGTTTAATTGATATGGGCTAGGGAGTATTATACACTTTGGTTCAAATTCTCTTTGTTAATAATTTTCATTTCTGTGGCCCTGTCATTGACCATTTCATGTATACAGTATAAGAACTTGCTATTGATAAATCTGTAGCTTTTTAAATGCAGTTTTTGCTCCCCTGTTGAATCCTTCAACATCTTAAGAAAGTCTGAAATAATAACTTCTTTGCAAAAACTCTGGTATGGAATCTTAATTATAGATAGTATAAGACTATCTCCTCATTAGGTGTATTATTAGTTATAAAACAAGAATTGTAAATTAAGAGTTTTGGGTGCCTCCAAAAAGAAACTAGAGAGAACATACACTAGCAGCTTAACAGCACACCTGAAAGCTCTAGAACAAAATGAAGCAAATACACACAAGAGGAGTAGATGAGAGGAAATAATCAAACTCAGAGCTAGAATCAACTGAGTAGAAACAAAAAGAACTATACAAAGAATCAACAAAACCAGGATCTGATTCTGTAAGAAAAATCAAGAGGATAACTGAAACCTGAGATAACAAAAAACCCAGGATAGCAAGAACTATTCTCAACAATAAAAGAACTTCTGGGAGAGTCACCATCTCAAAACTCAAGCTGCATTACAGAGCAATAGTGGTAAAAACTGTATGGTATTGGTACAGAGACAGGAAGGAAGATCAATGGAATAGAATTCATGACCCAGAAATGAACCCACACACCTATGGTCACTTGATCTCTGACAAAGGAGCTAAAACATTTGAGTCAAAAAAAGGCAGTATTTTCAACAAATGGTGCTGGTTCAACTGGCAGTCAACATGTAGAAGAATGCAAATTGACCTATTCTTATCTCCTTGTAAAAAGCTCAAGTCCAAGTGGATCAAAGACCTCCACAAACCAGACACATTGAATCTCATAGAAGAGAAAGTGGAGAAGAGCCTCAAACACATGGGCACAGGGAAAATTTCCTGAGCAGAACATCAGTGGCTTATACTCTAAAATCAAGAATTGACAAATGGGATCTCATAAAATTGCAAAGCTTCTGTAAGGCAAATAAATAGGACACTGTAAGTAGAACAAAATGGCAACTAATATGTTGCCCCAGTTATTAACAATCCAACATCTGATAGAGGGCTTATATCCAATATATCCAAAGAACTCAAGAAGTTAGACTCCAGAGAATCAGATAACCCTGAGATTCCACCTAACTCCAGTCTAAAAAACTCAGGTGACAGCAGATACTGGTAAGGATGTGGAGAAAGAGGAGCATTCCTTCATTACTAGTGGGATTGCAAGCTGATATAATCACTCTGGAAATCAGTCTGGGGATTTCTCAGAAAACTGGACATACCCGAGGACCCAGATATACCACACCTGGGCATATACCCAGAAGATGCTGCAACATATAAGGACACATGCTCCACTATGTTTCTAGCAGCAGTATTTATAATAGCCTGAAGCTGGAAAGATCCAAGATGTCTTTCTACAGAGAAACGGATACAAAAATGTGGTACATTTTCACAACGGAATACTACTCAGCTATTAATACAATGACTTCATGAAATTCTTAGGCAAATGGAAGGAACCTGAAAATATCATCCTGAGTGAGGTAACTCAATCACAAAAGAACACACATGGTATGCACTTACTGGTAAGTGGATATTAGTCCAAAAGTTCAGAATAACCCAGATTCAATTCATAGACCATATGAAGCCCAAGAAGAAGGAAGACCAAAGTGTGGATGCTTCAGTGCTTCTTAAAAGGGGGAACAAAATAGTCACAAGAGGAAATATGGAGACAAAGTGTGGAGCAAAAACTGAAGGAAAGGCCTTCCAGAGACTGCCCTACCTGGGGATCTATCCCTTATACAGTCACTAAACCCTGATGCTATTGTGGATGCCAGGAAGTGCTTGCTGAAGGGAGCCTGATATGGCTGTCTCTTGAGAGGCTCTACCAGAGCCTGAAAAATACAGAGGTGGATAGTCAAAGCCAACCATTGTACTGAGCATGGGATCCCTGATGGAGGAGTTGGAGAAGGGACTGAAGATGCTGAGGAGTTTGCAGCTCCATGGAGGGAGCAACAATTTCAACTGCTCAGACCCCCCAGAGCTCCTGTTGACTGTACCACCAAACATAGAGTACACATGGAGGGACCCACAGCTCCAGAAGCTTATGTGGCTGAAGCTTATGTGGCTTGTTAGACATCCATGGGAGGAGAGGCCCTTGGGCCTGAGGATGTTCAATGCCCCGGTGTAGGGGAATGCCAGGGTGGGAAGACTGGAGTAGGGTGGTTGGGATGGGTAGCACCCTCATAGAGTGAGGAAGAGGGGGATAGGATTAGGAAGTTTCAGAATAGGAGACCTAGAAATGGCAAAAAATTTGAAATGTAAAAAAGGATAATATCCAATAAAAAAAAAAGGATAAAAAAAAGTGTTTTGGGTCCCCTTGCAATGGCTGACCAGCAACCTGAGATTGTTGTTTACCTGGACTGGTGTCTGCTGTCATGATTACAGGGATGGCTGATTTTCCAGGACTGGAATATGCTGCTATGATTCTGGGGATGAGTTCATAAATTGGGTCGAGTCTTCAGCCACCAGACTTGTAATTCCTGATTTTCTAGGCTTGAGATCATGATATATTTTAAAATAGCAGCTTTCACAGGATAGGAGTTGGAATGGTTGTTCAGGAATTGTTCTTTCTGTATTCCAGGATATTTTCAGTGCATTTATTAAAACCTACTGAGCTACTGCAGGTAGATTGGTAATGGTGGTCTCCAGTGGTTGATGGTTACTGATGGTAACTCACAAGTATCATTTGATATAGCAACTTCATTCAGATAAGAAAGACGTATCACCTGTACTCAGGAGGTGCACAATTCCTGCCAGTGAAGAGCTTGTCGCCAGGGTGTGCTCTGACCCTGGGACTCAAGTGAGATCACCATTTTCTCTCCTGTGACTGTCTAAAGCAGGACCAGCCAAGAGGCACTGCCCACAGATCAGCAGAGCAGCTGGGACAGGGTCCTACCTTCATCCATGTGCACTCAGGAGGTACATCTGTTCCACAGCCCTCTATGCATGGCTCTTGCCAGGAGAGAGCTGCTCTCTGAGAGGTGCAGACACAGGAGGAACAAGTTCCAGCCAGATACAGCAAGGACATCTAGCACCAGAGATTACCAGATGGAAAAAGGCAAATGCAAGAATCTTACTAGCAGAAATCAAGACTACTTGGCATCATCAGAACCCAGAACTCCCACCACAGCAAGTCCTGGATACCTCAACACACAGGAAAAGCAAGATTTGGATTTAAAATCATATCTCATGATGCTGATAGAGAATGTTAAGAAGAACATAAATAACTCCCTTACAGAAATACAGGAGAACACAGGTAAACAGGCACAAGTCCTTAAAGAAGAAATACAAAAAAAACCTTAAAAAATTACAGGAGAACACAGATAAACACATAGAAGCCCTTAAAGAGGAAACACAAAAATCCCTTAAAGAATTACAGGAAAACACAGGCAAACAGGTGAAGGAATTGAACAAAACCATCCAGGACCTAAAAATGAAAGTAGAAACAATTAAGAGTTCCAGGACAGCCAGGGCTACACAGAGAAACCCTGTCTTGAA
>NW_022196897.1:75735079-75737619 GCF_008632895.1 Mastomys coucha | reverse complement strand
AAAAAAAAGAAAGAAAGAAAGAAAAAGAAACCACAAAGGGAGACAACTCAGGAGATAGAAAGCTTAGGAAAGAAGCCAGGAGCCATAGATTCAAGGATCACCAACAGAATATAAGAGATAGAAGAGAATCTCAGGTGCAGAAATATACAGTTAATATGTTTGGAGTTATTTCAAATTTATATTGAGACAAATGTATGTATTTTCAGTATTGTTGTAAACAAGCATCTGCATAAGATTATTTAATTGATTGTTGTTTTATATCAAACATTTTATATAATACTCATTTTTATTGGTACAATATTTTATAAATTTTAAAGAATATGATAAAATAATAAAATGAAAATAAAAAAGAAAACATTGACACAACAGTCAAAAAAAAAAAAAAAAAAAAAAAAAACACAAAATGCAAAAAGCTCCTAACTCAAGACATCCAGGAAGTCCAGGACACAATGAGAAGACTAAACCTAAGGATAATAGGTATAGAAGAGAGTGAAGATTTCCAACTTAAAGGGCCAGTAAACATCAACAAAGTTATAGAAGAAAACTTCCTGAGCCTAAAAGAAAGAGATGCCCATGAACATGCAAGAAGCCTACAAACTCCAAATAGTTTGGACCAGAAAAGAAATTCCTCCCATTACTTAATAATCAAAACACTAAATTCACAAAACAAAGAAAGAATATTATAGGCAGTAAGGGAAAAAGGTCAAAAAACTTATAAAGGCAGACTTATCAGAATTACACCAGATTTATCACCAGAGACTATGAAAGCTAGAAGATCCTTGACAGATGTCATACAGACCCTATGAGAATTCCACAATAAAATGACATAGACTAACAGGCTGGGTATATAAACTGGGCCCAACATTTTGTTGCATACAGGAAACACACTTCAGTGACAAAAGACAGACACTATTTCAGAGTAAAAGACTGGAAAACAATTTTCTAAGCAAATGGTCCCAAGAAACAAGCTGGTGTAACCATTACAATATCAAATAAAATCAACTTTCAACCTAAGGTGATCAAAAAAGATAAGGAGGGACACTTCATACTCACCAAAGGTAAAATCTACCAAAATGAACTCTCAATTCTGAACATCTATGCTCCAAATGCAAGGGCATCCACATTCATAAAGGAAACTTTACTAAAGCTTAAAGCACAAATTGCACTACACACAATACTAGTGGGAGACTTCAACATCCCACTTTCTGCAATGGACAGATCATGGATACAGAAACTAAACAGAGATACAATGAAACTAACAGAAGTTATGAAACAAATAGACTTAACATATATATATATATATGTATATATATACACACACACATATATATACATGTGTATATATGAGTAATTGTGACTTCATAGAATGAATTGGGTAGAGTACCTTCTGTTTCAATTTTGTGGAATAGTTTGGGGAGCATTGGTTTTATGTTTCTTTGAAGGTCTGATTAAATGAGGCACTAAAGCCATATGGTCCTGGGCTTTATTTGGTTGGGAGACTATTAGTAACTGTTTCTATTTTGTTAGGGGATATGGGACTGTTTATATCATTTATGTGATCTTCATTTAACTTTGTAACCTGGTATCTGTCTAGAAAACTGTCCATTTCATCCAGGTTTTCCAATTTTGTTGAGTATAGGCTTTTGTGGTAGTATCTGATGATCTCTTGGATTTCCTCAGTTTCTGTTGTTATGTCTCCCTTTTCATATCTGATTTTGTTAATTAGGATACTGTCTCTGTGCCCTCTAGTTAGTCTGCCTAAGGGTTTTTCTATTTACTTGATTTTCACAAAGAACTAGCTCCTGGTTGGATTGAATCTTTGTATAGTTCTTTTTTTTTATTAGATATTTTCTTTATTTACATTTTTAATGTTATCTCCTTTTCAGTTTCCCCTCCAAAACAGCCACTGTTCCTTCTCCCTCCCCCTGCTCACAAACCCACCCTTTCCTGCTTTCTGACCCTGGCATTACCCTACACTGGGGCACAGAACCTTCACAGGACCAAGGGCCTCTCCTCCCATTGATGACCTACTAGGACATACTCTGCTACATATGCAGCTGGAGCCATGAGTCCCACCATGTGTCCTCTTTGGTTGGTGGTTTAGTCCCTGAGAGCTCTGAGGATACTAGTTAGTTCATATTGTTGTTTGTCTTAAGGGGATGCAAATCCTTCAACTCATTGGGTCCTTTCTCTGGCTCTTCATTGAGGACGCTGTGGCTGTGAGCCTCCAATTCTGTATTTGTCAGACACTCACAGAGCCTCTCAAGAGACAGCTATATTAGGCTCCCATCAGTCAGCACTTGCTGGCATCCACAATAGTATCTGGGTTTGGTGATTGTGAATCCCCAGATGGGGCAGTCTCTGGATTTGCATTCCTTCAGTCTCTGCTCCACGCTTTGTCTCTGTAACTCCTTCCAGGGATATTTCGTTCCCCTTTCTAAGAAGGATCAAAGCTTCTATACTTTGGTCTTCCTCAAGCAAATCAGTGGCCTTCCTCTACACAAAGGATAAACAAGCTGAGAAAGAAATTAGAGAAACAA
>NW_022196897.1:75713469-75734986 GCF_008632895.1 Mastomys coucha | reverse complement strand
AATACCTTGGTGTGACTCTAACTAAGCAAGTAAAAGATCTGTATGACAAGAACTTCAAGTCTCTGAAGGAGGAGATCTAAGAAGATCTCAGAAGATGGAAAGGTCTCCCATGCTCATGGATTGGCCGGATTAATATAGGAAAAATGGCCATCTTGCCAAAAGCAATCTACAGATTCAACTCAATCCCCATCAAAATTCCAACTCAATTCTTCACAGAGTTGAATTGCTTGGAAAAAGCAATTTGCAAATTCATCTGGAATAACAAAAAACCTAGGATAGAGAAAACTATTCTCAACAATAAAAGAACTTCTGGTGGAATCACCATCCCTGACCTCAAGCTGTACTACAGAGCAATTGTGATAAAAACTGCATGATAATGGCATAGTGTCAGACAAGTAGATTAATGGAATAGAACTGAAGACCCACACACCTATGGTCACTTGATCTTTGACAAAAGAGCTAAAACCATCCAGTGGAAAAAAGACAGCATTTTCAACAAATGGTGTTGGCTCAACTGGCAGTCAACATGTAGAAGAATGCAAATTGATCCATTCTTTTCTCCATATACAAAGCTCAAGTCCAAGTGGACCAAGGACCTTCACATAAAACCAGATACACTGAAACTAATAGAAAAGAAAGTGGGGAAGAGCCTCAAGGACATGGGCACAAGGAAAAGTTCCTGAATGGAACACCAGTAGCTTATGCTCTAAGATCAAGAATTGACAAATGGGACCCCATAAAATTGCAAAGCTTCTGTAGGCAAAGGACACTGTCAATAAGACAAAACGGCAACCAACATATTAGGAAAGGATCTTTACCAATTCTATATCCGATAAAGGGCTAATATCCAATATTACAAAGAACTCAAGACGTTAGAAGCCAGAGAACCAAATAGCCCTATTAAAAATGGGGTACAGAGCTAAACAAAGAATTCTCAACTGAGGAATATCGAATGGCTGAGAAGCACCTAAAGAAATGTTCAACATCCTTAGTCACCAGGGAAATGCAAATCAAAACACCTCCGAGATTCCACCTCACACCAGTCAGAATGGCTAAGTTCAAAACCTCAGGTGACAGTAGATGCTGGTGAGGTCATAGAGAAAGAGGAACACTCCTCCATTGCTGGTGGGATTCCAAGCTGGTCAAACCACTTTGGAAATCAGTTTGGTGATTCCTCAGGAAATTGGACATAGTACTACTTGAAGACCCAGCAATACCATTCCTGGGCATATAACCAGAAGATGATCCAACATGTAATAAGGATACATACTCCACTATGTTCATAGCAGCCTTATCTATAATAGCCAAATGCTGGAAACAACCCAGATGTCCCTCAACAGAAGAATAGATACAGAAAATGTGGTACAATTACACAATGGAGTACTACTCAGCTATTAAAAACAATGAATTTATAAAATTTTTAGGGAAATGGATGGATCTGGAGGATATCATCCTGAGTGAGACCACCCAATCACAAAAGAACACACATGGTATGTACTTACTGATGAGTGGATATTAGCCTAGAAGCTCTGATTACCCAAGATACAATCCACAAATCACAACAAACTCAAGAAGGAGGAAGACCAAAGTGTGGAAGCTTTGATCCTTCTTAGAAGGTAGAACAAAATACCCCTGGAAGGAGTTGCAGAGACAAAACATGGAGCAGAGACTGAAGGAATGTCAATCCTGAAACAGCCCCATCTGGGGATCCACCCCATAAATAGTCACTAAACCCAGACACTATTGTGGATGCCATCAAGTGCTGCCTGATGGGAGCCAAATATAGCTGTCTCCTGAGAGGCTCTGCCAGTGCCAGACAAATACAGAAGTGGAGACTCACAGCCATCCATTGGACTGAGCACAGCGTCCTAAATGAAGAGCCAGAGATAGGACCCAATGAGCTGAACGATTTGCAGGCCCTTAGATCAAACAACAATATGAACTAAATAGTATCCTCAGAGCTCCCAGGGACTAAACCACCAACCAAAGAGTACACATGGTGGGACTTGTGGCTCCAGTTGCATATGTAGCAGAGTATGTCCTAGTAGGTCATCAATGAGAGAAGAGGTCCTTCGTCCTGTGAAGGTTCTATGACCCAGTGTAGGAAAATGCCAGGGTCAGGAACCAGGAGAGGGTAGGTTGGTGAGCAAGGGTATGTGGTGAGGAATAGGGGTTTTTTTCATAAGGGAAATCAGGAAAGGGGATAACTTTTGAAATGTAAATAAAGAAGATATCTAATAAAAATACCCCAGGAAAAAAATAAAGAAGTATCGCTCTTTCTGTGAACTCAAAAGTAAAGAGAGCAACATGTAAATGTCTGATTTCTTTATCTTTAAATAATAATTAAACTCTCAGAACTTTTATCATGTTAGATTATTATCTTATGTGAAATACACATTTAATAAATATTTTAAAACTTACCAGTGAGAGAAAAGCATAATAATAACATAATTATAATTGTTGGAGGATGTTAATTTATCTGTATATTAGATAAACTGAAATAGCTAATTTGTACTGGAATATATGAGGCTTTGTGAGACAGCAGAACTATTTACATATAAAACCATGATGAACTGTACTCAATGGAATGAATGACAAGTATAGCTACAGGGACAATACTGGAAACTCTAGGCACTGTAGTGATATCTCATAATCAGAAACAGTTATTCCACTAATATTGTGTTGAACTAATGGATCAAATAAGTATACTAAATTCACTACTGCTCCACAGAGAATCTGGCATCATTCAAATGTCTCTATTCCATTCCAATGTTCAGTGTTATGACTATCTTTTAAATAATTTTGATATCAACTACAAAAGATTCTGCAGTTTAAAATTTCTGTGACTCTTAGGGAAGTATAGGAGGAAGGATTCCAGGTCTGAAAGGAATAGAAACTCCACTGGAAGAAGAACAGAGTCAACTAACCTGGAAGCCGGAGTCTTCAGAGACTGATTCCCCAACCAAAGAACATATATGGGCTGGACCTAGGCCTCCCTGCAGATACATAACAGATGTGCAGTTTGGTCTTCATGTGGGTCCTGATCAACTGGATCAGGGGCTATCCCAAAAGCTGTTGCCTGCACATATGGTATGTTCTTCTTGCCTGGCTGCCTTGTTTGGTCTCAGTGGGAGAGGATGAGAGTAGCATTGTAGATTTGATTTGCAGGGTAGGAGGATCCCCAGGGGAATCCGTACCCACTTATAGAAGAGGGGGAATAGGAATGGGGGAAGAATTGTGGAAGAGGTTGACTGGGAATGTGGCACACACACACACACACACACACACACACACACTCTCACACACACAAGTACATTTTTTTCCTCAGCCACTTAGAGCTTCTTGGATAGAGTCTCTTTAACTGTGGAGCAAGGCAGTTCTCTGCTGAGGTGTGGGTGCTAGTAGGGTAGAGACGTCTTTCTCTTTACTTTGGCTCAAGTACAACTTGCCTTATCTAAGTATTTTATAACAATACATTTATGAAATTCATAACAGTTTATTAGTAGTCTTACATTGGAACTGTTCTTTTCATAGTAAAGTCCATGTCACTTGGCAGTTAACCACTTTTGTTGTTGTATCAGCCACATCTCCCTAGAGATTCTTCAAGGAAAGAAACCTTTTCAGAGGAGAGTTCTTCATTTGAATTTGATCCAATATTTTAACAAATAATTCATAATTACCTTAGAGTCATTTATATATTCTTATATATTCATGTGAAATATCAGTTGCTTTGAGATGAAACTGTGGAAATATGGGGGTATGATTTAAGAAAGGTTAGAAAAGTATTATAAAGATTCATTTTTAGTGGATGAGTGGTTGAAATTATTTTACTCTATTCAGGAGAAAAGTGTATCTCTGTTGTATATAGGGGTAAATATGAAACTGTTCACCATTAAATAGAACTGCAGTAAACAGTCACATGGAAATTATTGTACATGCTTCATGTGAATCTTTTCTCCTCATAATTTGTGACAAGGAGAAAATTTCCATAACTGATAATGGCATTTTAAAAACTCTTTTGCTTACCAGCACCTTTAAATTGGGGGTTAAAAACCTTTATTTCCACAAATTATTTCAATTTCATTCATAATATTGCAAATCATGGAATCTTTATTTTTCTGCAAAAGTATTTTCAGAGCAGGTAAGAATGTTCAATTGTTCAATTAGGTTTGTAAATTAAGTACTGATATTATATTTAAGGCTTTCATATAAGTTTTTGTAAGTATATTATCAACTTTATATGCTGCAGTCGCTGTCAATAAAAGAGGCAATTACTTTCTCAACCAATGAGAAACCCATCAAGAAATCCAGTATATGAGTTTTTGAGCTAATGGAGTAGGCATAGTAGGTAAATAATTTTGTGATACATGAAGTACAACTAATACTTTAAATATTAGATCCCCCCCAATGTATCTGAACTGGAAAATGGTTAGAAAACAAAACTTAATCAGAACTATGTTATATTATATTATGGTCTGATTGTTGTCTGTTTTTTTAATAGGCTATTTTATTTATGTACATTTCAAATGTTATCCCCTTTCCTGCTTTCCATTCTGGAAACCCGCCTATTTTATATAGGAATTTAACATTTATCTGTTACATCCATAGATATACAAATTCAATTCATTTATTTAACATAGATTCATGTGTGTAACATTTTTATGGCATATTAACAAAGAAATGTGGTTTATAGGGATGTTTATAGAAATAATTTTAATCCCATATACCAAGTATACTAAAGTATAAGGGGACAAATATAGTTATTTATGTTCTGAGGTTTCCTATTGGATTTTATGTATGAATCTTAAAATGATTTCTATTAAGATGTTACAACATATACAAAGAGAAATTTATGATCAGAGACTTTCACATCTACTATGACCTAGATTCATATAAATGTTAACATACTACTATGCTCTTAAACTATAAATTATTTTTCTGGAAATGTGTTCTGCTATTATTAAAAGTGTAGCATAACTAGTCCAGCACTTTCAAAGTATCAAATCCTTAAAAGCTTTCATAGTTTAATATGGTTCAATAACTATCTTTTTCTATAGTATATGAATGTTAAACTGAGCAATAGTAGATTTGTCCTAGGGAAATATAGTACTGATAGTTAAAGATAGTTAAAGAAACACTACTTCGTGGAAGGAGAAGTGAGAAAGCAGAAACAGTAGATATAGAATATTTTAATCATGTCATTCTTTTCAGTCTGTGAATTTTGCAAGTGCAGATCTCCTGAATCAGATGTTGACAGTAATGGGGATGATACACACAGAAGAACCTTCAGGGTCAGCTTCTAAATAAAACCCAGATTTGTTTCATATATATCCTATCTCACTTTCGTGTCCACATGAATACATTCTTCTTTCTTCTAGACAAGATACATTTCTGTATAGGAAAACATGGCATATATATATACATGTATATATGTATATATGTATATGAATATCTCTGATGTCATAGATAATTCCTAAGGCTTCTATGCTTTATGATTTATCTGTGTAGCTCAGCAGTGTTCATGAATTTTTAATATGTTTTCATATATGTATTACACTCACATGAACACCAATAAGCTCCCTTCCCCACATAATATTTTCTGTTTTATGGCATTTATCTGTACTGTGGATAATAAAGACAACTTATTCTCTTTGGTCTGGGAGTCACTCAAGCATTGATAACTGCTATCTATGTCAATTTTATCAGGTGCTGAGAAGTACTTAAGAACTATTACTACCACCACCAGCACCAGCACCACCAACAAAGTATTATGGAATGTATGTCTAAGAATATTCCAATGGTAGAAATGATGAATTTGGGGTACAGTGAGTTTTATCATGTGGTCCAACATTACCTTCATAGAAAAGAAAAGAACCTGAAGTAGCATCAGAAGGCATGTTACACCAGAGTTCACATTAGTCATCAGTGATGACACCTCTGTTGCAAGAATGTCCAAGAACATCTCTGTATATACAAATTAAACCCATTCTTTTAAGTTTAACGGGCTGTTTATAAAGGTTACAAGTCTTTGAGAAACGTATACAGATGTTTAATAATGCAACAGCAATGATGAGTGGACGCTCATAGATATCCAGATGATGATATAGTAGGTTCTCCATAAAACAACAGCTTCAAGTAATGACTCTATATTAATTGATAAACTTACTTTACAACATTTTATTTTATTATTTGAGTGTCTGCATGTATGTTTGTGCAACACACGCATGCCTGGTGGACTGTAGGTCAGACATTGGACCCATGGGAACTGTAGTAGCAAATGGTTATGAACCACTTTGTATATGCTAGAAATTGAACTGGGGTCCTCTAAAATAAAATAAAACGAAATAAAATAAAATAAAATAGTGATATCAATTTCACTGAGCCATTTCTCCACCCTCATATTGAAGGGTGTTAGAACATTATAGAGAGTATATTTCTGAAAAGCAGGTACCCTGTTCTAACCTTTCCAACATGTTGCTAAAAGTAAAAAGTTTAAGTAAGTCATTTAAAATACATGATTATAGTATAGAGACACACTAAGGCTTAACATAAACTCTTGTACTTTTAGGTACAACTAAAATTTCCAAGGTGGAATAGACATCAACAGAAGGTCCACTGTGATTACTATAAGAGGAACTCACTGGTCACTGAGTGCCTACTACATGTTCACCACTGGAAAAGCTAAGGAGACAATTTTTTTATAGCCATATATATGCTTCAGGACAGTTCTTATATAACCTCTCATCTCTGAAATAAGCCTCCTAAAAAGATCAATGGGACAGAGCTACAATGTCACAGAATTCATTTTTGTGGGCCTTAGTCAAGATCCTGCTGGGCAAAAAGCATTATTTGTCTTGTTTTCACTTACCTACATTGTGACAATGCTGGGAAATATTCTCATTGCAGTGACAGTGATCGCTAGTCCTTCCTTAAACTCCCCAATGTACTTCTTTCTTGCCTCTCTGTCAGTCCTGGATGCTTTTTATTGCAATACCATCTCACCAAATTTGATTATAGGTTTATTAAAAGATAAAAAGACAATCTCTTTCAGAGCTTGCATGCTCCAGCTCTTTGTAGAGCACTTATTTGGAGGTGTTGAGGTCTTCCTTCTGGTATTCATGGCATATGATCGCTATGTGGCCATCTGTAAACCACTGCACTATTTGACCATAATGAACCAGCGGGTGTGCATTCTCCTGTTGCTGGTAGCTGGAGTTGGAGGCACGGTACACTCAATGATTCAAGTTTTGACTGTGTATAAACTTCCTTTTTGTGGTCCCAATGTCATTGATCATTTCATGTGTGACATGAATCCATTACTGGGACTTGCATGCACTGACACCTACTTCCTTGGCATCACTGTCATTGCCAATGGCGGAGTAATCTGTGTGGGAATTTTCACCTTTCTCTTGGTCTCATATGGAATCATTCTAAACTCTCTTAAGACTCACAGTCGGGAAGGAAGGCACAAAGCTCTGTCCACCTGCAGTTCCCATATCATGGTGGTTGTCTGCTTTTTTGCTCCCTGTATTTTTATATACGCTAGACCTGTCTCTAATTTTCCTGTTGATAAATATATTGCTGTGTTTTATACGGTTGTTAGTCCCATGTTGAATCCATTGATATATACCTTGAGAAATTCAGAGATGAAAAATTCTATAAAAAAACTTTGGTGTAAAACATCAGTGTAGAAGAAGATTGTTTTTTCACTGAATATTATTAACTGTAAATTGAAAATCAGAGATAAATTCTAAAATGGGATGCTGTACTTTTCTCACATAGGCATTTTGAGATTATACAAAATCATTGAAAGTGAAGAATACATTTTCAGTTGAGTTTATCATCAAGGTGTTTGTGAGCCTTAGCCCTTGATGGTGTAGCCTAGAGAATGTTTAGAAGATGAAGATGGTTATGAGATTCTTTCATGTTACAAATAACAATAAAACAGATTCACCTTGAACTTTATTATTTCAGGTAGAACTGAATTGAGATTAAAAAATATCAGTGTAGGAAATTTTGAAATACCTATATTCATTATTAAAAAAAAAAAAGACTGTTGAGATAGAAATTGTTCACTGATGAATCAATATAGTGGACTTGTTATATACACTAATTAAGAGTGTTCCCTTTTCTTGCCTCAAATTCTCTGCTATTTTATTTTCAAGTATTTGGATAGCTGTGAAACACTGTCTAGTTGATGACACCAGTAGTTAACAATCTTAAATGATCACATGCTGCTGCAACTATCTGTCAAATTTTCTTGAAGAACAAGCTAAGTTGAAATGTATACATATTTCTACAATATCCATTATTAATACATTTATTTATTTATATTTTCAAATAATAAGTATTTCTCATGTTATCTTCATGTTGAAGATTTTATCAATGAACTCTTATGTATAAATACAAAGTTTACTAAAAGTTACATTCTACTTTAATTTTACTTAAAAATTTAAAAGCATTTCATTTTGCTATAATCAAAGGTTTATTTGGTAATGTTTATAAAAAAATTAAAAACTACTAAATTTCATCTCAGTCTTCATCCATTTTGAGAGATCACAAATCAAAAAGTGAGATAACTTTATTTAAATTCTAGTATGGAACATTACATACCATTGCATTTATGCTTCAATATGGTTTGCTTTGTATTCTTGCTAATAATAATAATAGTAATAATAATAATGTGCTATTAAAAGTCTTCAATGTGATGTTATGATAAACATACAATCTATAATAAAGGGATTGCTCCAATGAAGAAGTTAGTTTTTTCAATACCTCACGTGAAGCTTTTTATATTGTTTGCTTCTTTGCAAACCTAGCCAAATCTACTATTTTAGCATCACTCCCAGTACAGTTGAGTTGTATTACCTACAGTTTTATATGTATTCACTAGATGAGACAAATGGAACATTCATATGCATAAGAATAACAAGTCTGGAGCTATAGATGAAACTGTATTTATAAATTTCATCATTTAGAAATATTGAATTAATCCCACAGCCAATGTAGCCCATTTCTAATTTTAAAGGGGATTACCTGTTGTTAAAATTACTGAATGCAGTTTCTGTATCTTTCTGATACCATTCCTGTATCTTTCCATAAACTTAATCAGTTTAATGCCACATTTATGTATCATTAAATTATATTTTAAGGCTTTTATTAATTTTTGATAATAAATGGAATCCATTTGGTACACAAATCATTTTGTAACAATCGTTATGGATCCAGAGTTCACATATTTACATTGTCTTAGGTTATCTCCAAGTTCTCCCTAAGAACTATTTAATGAAAAATTTGAGTCACTATTTGGTCACAGTGGTTATTACATTTCATTTACACTAGATGGCAATTATGTGGAAAAGTAAAAGCCCAAAGATTTTTGTATGACTTGAGAAATATGTATGGAACTATATTTAGACTGTTATAAGCTCCTTGCTCTGAGTGCTAAATTCTTTTGTGCAACAAAGGGAATTGTTAGTTAAACAGAAAGAAGTAGAGTTGTCAAGATAGTGTGTACATAGTTCTATACACTGGGGTCTAGAATTGCCTTGTTTAATCTCAAACATTTTTAATGTACCTCCTGAAGCATATTTGTAATTTCATTTATAAAGTGATCCAGACATATGTCTTCTTATTGTGAATATGGACTATTCCTTTTATTATGCTGATCTTGGGTATTACATATTATTTGTATTTTAGCTTATCCAGGAAGAAATATATTTAACAACACAATCAACTGTTCTTTATTGCAATTTTCAGTGTATATTTTCTCCATAATTTATAACTCATCCCTTTCTAAAAGGTAAAGATTTTATATTTTCTGAAAATTATTTGTTTAAATATTAGGACTTTACTAAATATCTGAACTTTGGAGAGAGGATTAATCAGTTAAGAAAATGCTAGCTGTTTTTTTAGTATACAGAGGTTTGGTTCCTAGCACAACAACAGTTGGATTATGAATGTCTAAATATAGTTTCAGGGCTATCTGATGCCCTTGAGTTTCTGAGGGTACCTAAATGTTCATAGCTTACATAAATTCAGTGAATCACATCTACACATACACATAAATTTAAGAATAAATCTTAGAAAATCAAGATACAATAAAAATTTATACTGAATCTAGTAATGAAGAAATTTGCAGCCATTGGAAAACATCAAAATCAGGGTGAGATGAGGTAATCCCTACAGATATAAACATATAAGGCATCAAATAGATTTAACAGATATCTACATAACATTTCACTCTAAAAAGAAAAATACCTTCTTCCTAATACCTCATCGTATTTTCTCCAAAATTGACTATATAATTGGACCCAAAACAAACCTCAACAAAAACAAGAACATTGAATTAATCCCAAGTATTCTATCAGACCACCATGGACAAAGGCTAGTCTTCAATAAAACAAACACAATACAAAGCCCACATACACACAGAAGCTGAATAACTCTTTACTCAACAATAACTTGGTCAAGAAGAAATAAAGAAATTAAAGACTTCCTAGGATTTAATGAAAATAAAGTCACAATATATTCCAACTTATGGGACACAATGGAAACAATGCTAAGAGGAAAACTCATAACTCTGAGTGCCTCCGTAAAAAAATTAGAAAGATCCTACAATAACAACTGAACAGTACATCTGAAAGCTCTAGAGCAATAAAAAGGCAAATGCACCCAAAAGGAGTAAACAGCATAAAATAATCCAACTCAGGGCTGAAGTTGACCAAGTAGAGACAAAGAATCAACAAAACTGGGAGCTGTGTAAGATAGAAAAATGAAAACATCTTTAATAAATAGTGCTGGTCTAACTGACAGTCTGTATGTAGAAAAATGAAAATAGATCCATATTTATCACCTTGCACAAAGCTCAAGTCCAAGTGGATCAAGAACCTCAACATAAAATCAGATACATTGAATCTAACAGAAGAGAAAATGGGAAAGACCCTAGAATTTATGGACATGGGGGAAATTTCCTAAACAGAACTCTAGGCTCTAAGGTCAAGGATTGATAAATGGGACCTCATAAAACCAAAAAGCTTCTGTAAGGCAAAGGACATAGTAAACAGGAGAATCTGACAATCTACAGATTGTAAAACAATCTTCACTAATCTCACATATCATAGAGGGCTTATATCCAAAATATATAAAGAACTCAAGAAGTTAACCTCTAAAAAAAATCAAATAACCCAATCAAAAAATGGGGTATAGAACAAAACATTTACAACATAAGAGTCTTGAATCTCCAAGACGCACATAAAAAAGGTTCAAAGTCCTTAGTCATCAGGGAAATGCCCTGCAATTTCACCTTATACCAGTCATAATGGCTAAGATAAAAAACTTAGGTGATGGCACATGCTGAAGGGAATGTGGAGGAACACTCCTTTATTGATAGTGGGATTGTAAACTTGAACAACCCACTCTGGAAATCAATCTGGAGGTTCCTCAGAAAATTGGAAATAGATCTACCCAAAGAACCAGCTATACCAATCTTGGGCATATACCCAAAATATGTCCCACCGTGCCACAAGGACATGTGCTCCATTACGTTCATAGTGGCCTTATTTGTGATAACCAGAAGATTGAAACAACCTAGACATCCCACAACAGAAGAATGAATAGAGAAAATGTGGTTCATATAGACAATGGAATACTATTCAGCTATTAAGAATGAGGACATCATGAATTCACAGGCAAATGAATGGAACTAGAAAGTATCATTCTGAATGAAGTATTTCAGACCTATACTATATACTCACTAAAAAGTAGATATTAGTCAACAAAGTATAGAATATTCAGGATACAATCCAGAGAACTCAAGGTTAACACTCTGAAGGACTCATGTGTTGATGCTTCCACCCCACCTGAAGGGAGAAAAGAGCACAGGGCAGAAGGGGGGAGGGAACTAGATAGGAGAGAGAAAAGGTAGGGGAAAAGGGAAGTATTATTTATTGGTGGAGGGAATAGAAGGGAAGCCCTGAGGGCCATAAATGAATGGAAATATGCAACATTGGGAGATGGGAGGTAGGAAGACCCTCTAGAACATAGCAGGGTCCTGGAAGATGAGAGAATCTCAAGACACAAAGGGAGGAACCTTAGACGAAATGCCCAACAGTGAGGAAAGTGAACTTGTAGAGTCCACCTCCAGGAGAAAGACAGGGCATCAAGTGGAGGGAAGGGGTTGCCATCTCACAGTCAGAATTGATCCTTTCTAAAAGAACTGCAGGGACAAAAATGCAGAAGAGACTTTACCTCAGGCTGGCCAATCTGGGCTTCCCTCAACCCAAGGGAGAAATGGGGCCCTAGTCAGGTCGACGAGGTATAGGCGAAGAATGACAAAAAGAACCCACACAAGGGTGTGTTGAATCTGAATGTATTTCTTAGAAATGGCGTCAAACTTTTACAGTCATTGCAAAAGAGAAATGATAAATCTGGCAGCTCAGCAGTTAAAGTACATCTGAGGCCATCTAAAACACACTGGGTCTAAAGCGGCAGCTATCTCCTCTGGACTGGTGCTGCATCCCCTGGGCCCAAGCACTCTAGGCCTGGGGGACTGCGGACTGCATGAGTGTAAGTCCTAGTCCTAGTCCATCTAAGTTCTATTTCTAGTCAGAGCGCCAGTGTGAGTGCCAGCTCAAGTCCCCAAGTGCGAGTCCTAGTGTGAGTCCTCCTATACAAAGTGAAAAGCAGGCTTATATGGTATACAGAAAGCAGGGCAGATGACAAGAGTCATGTAGGCAGGTGACAGTCACAACAAGCTCAGTGATCTTACTGACCAAGATCACGTATCCAGTTGTGAAGTGGGCAGAAGAGCAATGGTACCCTCCCCACTGGGGCTAATTTGGTATTCCTATACTAATTCTCTGGTTCTGCTGGAGGCAAGGACCAGGAAGTTCTGACCTAACACTTCTAACTAATGTCCTTGAGTGAGGGAAACCCTTCGATTACTCTCTAGTATGTAAAACATTTCTAACTATTGTGGGACTGCCCTAAGGAATGTGTTTGACCTCTGTTGCTAGCTCTGAGGAAAACCTGTGTGGCAAGGCAAATTCCTTGAGAGAAATTCCAAGCTAAGGACAGCGTGGAGATAACGTAGGATAGGTTGGAAACATTGTGCTGGCCAGGAAACGATGTCCAATCTTAGCCATTTACGAATCATTTCTTGGGGTATTTTTACGTCTAAATAAGAAGGCATGTTGACGATTGGAAAGACTAATCTGGAACACATCTGAGTTAAGAGATGCCAGCGACTATCTGAATACCCAGGAGGCATAAGCTCCCTTTTGGAGCCATAACACTTCTCATCCTTAATCAGGCTTTTACCCCCAATAATTCAGATATGACTAGAGTAGACGAGTGGGCGTGGCAAGACTGAGGGAAAGGACGTCCAGTGACTGGCCCAAACTGGGACCCATCTCAACGAGAAGCTTCAAGGTCTTACACTATTACTGATGCTATGGTGTGCTTACAGACAGGAGCCTAGCATGGCTGCCCTCCAAGAGGCCCAACAAGCAGCTGACTGTGACAGAAGCAGATACTTACACTAAATCAAGGGACTGAAGTTGAGGACTACTGTGGTCAAATTAGGGAAAGGCTGGAAAAAGCTGAGGAAGAGGGCAAACCTATAGGAAGAATAGCAATCTCAACAAACCTTGATCCCTGAGATCTCTCAGACACTGAGCCACAAACCAAGCAGCATACACTAGCTGGTCCAAGGCTCCTTACACATATAGACCAGAGGACCGCTGGTCTATCTTCAGTGAAGGAAGGTACACCTAGCCCTTGAAAGACTTGAGGCCCCAGGGAATGTAAAGGCCTGGTAGTGTGGTGGGGGGATGGAAGGGTGAGAACATACTCTTGGAGACAGAGGAGGAGGAATGGGATGAGGAACTGTTGGAGGGCAGAACAGGAAGGAGTAGTGACTGTAATAAAAGATTAAAGATAAAAAAAAAAAGTTCAACATCTTTAGTCATCAGAGAAATGCAAGTTAAAATGACCCTGAGATTGCACCTTACACCAATAGAATGACTAAGACCAAAAACTTAAGTGAAATCACATGATGATGAGGATATGGAGAAAGAGGAACACTTCTCCATTGCTGGTAGGACTGTAAACTGATACAACCACTCTAGAAATCAATCTGATAGTTCCTCAGTAAATTGGAAATAATTCTACTTGAAGACCCAGCTATACAGCTCCTATACCCAAAAAGATGCTCCACCATACCACAAAGATACATGATCTACTATGTTCATAATAGCCTTGTTTGTATATTCAAAAGCTGTAAACAGCCAAGATGTCCCTCAAGTGAAGAATAGAAACAGAAAATATGGTTCATTTACTCACTGGAAAAAATATCCAGCTATTAAAAATGAGGACATCATGAACTTTTCAGGCAAATAGATGGAACTAGAAAATATCTCCCTGAGTGAGGTAACCCATACCCAAAACTGTATGCATGGTAAGTATTCACTGATAAATAGATACTAGCCCAAAAGTACAGAATATCCATGATTCACCCCACAGACCATAATAAGTTCAACAAGAAGGAAAGCCCAAGTGAGGATGCTTGTATATCACTTAGAATGGGGAACAAAATAGTTATGGGAGGCTGAGAAAAGGAAGGACATGGATGCCAAAGGGGAGGTGGAGGGGAGAGGGGAGCAGGATCTGGTATGGATGGAGATAGAAGAGAAGCCCAGAGGGCCAGGGGAAAGAATGGAAACACGTAGCTGTGGGGTGTGGGTGGCAGGGAAAACTTCTAGAAAGTCCTAGGTTCCCATGAATCAATGAGAATGACATTAGCCTAAATACTCAGCAGTGGAAAGATAAAACTTGAAGAGAATTGTATCGTCTTCTCAATGGAAACTCTAAAAGCCAGAAAATCCTAGACAGATGTCTTAAAGACCCTAAGATGCTACAGATGCCAGCACAGAATAATATAGCCAGCAAACTTTCAATCACCACATATGGAGAAACTAAAATATCCCATGACAAAACCAAATTTAAACAATATCTTTCTGCAAATCCAGCCTACAAATAATACTAGAAGGAAAATCCCAACCTAAGAAGAGAGTAACTACATTCAAGAAAATATAGGAAATAAGTAATTTCATACCCGGAAAACCAAGGAAATCACATGCAAACTCACACACACACACACACACACACACACACCACCACCACCACCACCACCACCACCACCACCACCACCAAGGTCACTACCACTACTACCACCAACATGAAAATAACAGGAAATCAAAATCACTGGTCATTAATAGCTTTCAATATCAATGAATTCAATTCTCTAATAAAAAAATGCAGTCTAACAGACTGGGTACATAAACAGGATCCATCAATCTACTGCATACATGAAACACACCTCATCACCAAACTTAGACACTATTTAATAGGAAAGGGCTGAAAAATCATCTTCCAAGCAACCAGACCCAAGAAATAAGCTGGAGAAGCCATTCTTAAATCTAGTAAAATAGATTTCAAGCAAAATTATTCAAAAGAGATGGGGAAGGACACCTCATACATATCAAAGGAAAAGTTCACAAAGATGATGTCTCAATTTTGAATATCTATGCCTTATATGCAAGGGCAATCATATTTGCCAAAAAAAAAAAACTTTACTAAAGCACAAATCACATATTGAACCCACTCAGTAATAGTAGAGAACTTCAATACCAGTTCTCACCAATAGACTGGTCATCAAAACAGAATCTAAACAGAGAAATAGTGACACTAACAAACCTTATGAATCAAATGGATGTAACAGATATCTATGGATCATTTCACCACCATCCCCCCCAAAAATAGGAAAGAGGTCAGGAATTACAGGTGCAATTATCACCAACAGAATATAAGAGATAGAAGAGAGGATCTCTGGTGTAGAAGATATGATAGAAGAGATTGACACAATTGTCAAAGAAAATTCAAAACATAAAAAACTCCTAACCCAAAGCATCCAGAAAATTCAGGTTACAATGAAAAGACCAAATCTAAAAATAATTGGAATAGAGGAGAATGAAGATTCCCAGCTCGCAGGACCTGAAAATGTCTTCAACAAAATCTTAGAAGAAAACTTTCCCAACCTAAAGAAAGAGATGGTCATAAAGGTACAAGAAGCCTATAGAACACCAAATAAATGGGACCAGAAAAGAAAATCCTCTTGTCATGTAATTATCAAAACACTTAAGTGCACAGAACCAAAAAAAGAATATTAAAAGCTGCAAAGGAAAAAGGCCAAGTAAGATACAAAGGTAGACCTATAAGAATTACACCAGACTTCTCAACAGAGACAATGAAAGCCAGAAGAGCCTGGTCAGAGGTCATGGAGACTCTAAGAGAACACAAATGCCAGCCTAGGCTACTATAACCAGCGAAACTCTCAATCAACATAGATGGAGAAACCAAAATATTCCAGTACAAAACCAAATTCAAACAGTATCTATGTACCAACCTCAGCAAAATGGCCAGATATAAAATTAACTCAAATAAATCAGTCTTCCTTTATACAAATGGTTAATAGGCTGAGAAAGAAAATAGGGAAACAACTCCCTTCACAATAACCACAAATAATATAAAATATCTTGAGGTAACACTAACCAAACAAGTGAAAGATGTGTATGACAATAACTTCAAGTCCCTCATGAGAGAACTCCAAAAAGACCTCAGAAAATGAAAAGATCTCCCATGCTCAATGATTGGCAGAATTAAGATAGTAAAAATGGCCATCCTACCAAAGGCAAGTTATAGATACAATGCAATTCCCATCTAAATCCCAACACAATTCTTCAAAGACGTGGAAAGAGCAATTCTCAAATTCATCTGGAAAAGAAAAAAAACCCAGAATAGTGAAATCAATTCTTAACTATAAAAGAACAGCTTGGGGAATCATCATCTCTTACCTCAAGCTTTACTATAGAGCAATAGTGATAAAGACTGCATGGTATTGGTACAGAGACAGACATATTGATCAATGAAATAGAATTAAAGACCCAGAAATAAAACCACACACAGTCACTTGATCTTTAATAAGACCCCAAGAATATACATTGGAAAAAAGAAACCATCTTCAATAAATGGTGCTGGTCTAACTGGCTGCAGAATAATGAAAATAGACCCATATATGTCACCTTGTACAAAGCTCAAGTCCAAGTGGATCAAGGACCTCAACATAAAACCAGAGTCAGTGAATCTAATAGAAGAGAAATTGGGAAAGAGCCTTGAACTCATTTGCATAGGGGGAAATTTCCTCAAAAAAAAAAAAAAACCTCCAGTGGCTCATGCTTTAAGATCAAGAATTTTTAAATGGGGCATCTTGAAACTGGAAAGCTTCCGTAAGGCAAAGGACATAGTCAATAAGACAAATCGGCAACCTACAGATTGGGGAAAAATGTCTTCACTAACCTCACATCTGATAGAGGACTAATATCCAAAATGTATAAAGAACTCAAAAAGTTAATTACCAAAAAAACAAACAACCCAATCAAAAGCTGGGGTATAGAACTAAACCTAGAATTCACAACTGAGGAATCTCGAATAGCTTAGAAGCACATAAAGAAATGATGAAAGTCCTTTGTGATCAGAGAAATGCAAATCAAAACAACCCTGAGATTCTACCTTATACCAATCAGAATAGCTAAGATCAAAATCTCAGGTGACAACACATGCTGGAGAGGATGTGGAGAAAGAGGAACACTCCTCCATTGGTGGTAGGATGGCAAATGGGTACAACCACTCTGGAAATCAATCTGGAGGTTCCTCAGAAAACTGGAAATAGATCTACCTGAAGACCCAGCAATATCACTCTTGGAAATGTTCATAGCCGCCTTATTTGTGATAGCCAGAAGCTGGAAATAACCTAGAAGTATCTCGACAGAAGAATGGATACAGAAACTGTGGTTCATTTGCACAATGGAATACTACTCAGCTATTAAGAATGAGGACATCCTGAGTTTTGCAGGCAAATGGATGGAACTAGAAAATATCCTGAGTGAGGTAACTCAGACCCAAAAGGACATGCATGGTATGTATCACTAATAAGTGGATATTAGCCACCTCCCAAAAGGACAGAATACCAAAGATAAAGTCCACAGAGCTCAAAAAAGTCAACAAGCTGAAGTGCCCAAGTGAGGACACTTCATTCCCACTTGGGAGAGAGAAGAAACCAATCAAAGGGGGAGGGAGGGATGTACCTGGAAAGGAAAGTGGACAGTGTAGGGAGTGGGCAGAGGGCAACCTGATCTGGTACTTGGTGATAGAAAAAGACCGAAGCCCTGAGGGCCAGCAGAAAGAATGGAAACAGGCAACCTTGGAATGTAGGAGGTTGGGGGCTCCAGAATACACCAGAGACCTGGGAGGTGAGAGAATCTCAGGACTCAAAGGGAGGGACCTTAGAGAAATGCCCAACAGTAGGGAGAGGGAACTCATAGAGCCCACCTCCAGCAGGAAGACAGGGCATCAAATGAGGGAGGGTATGCATCCCACAGTCACAACTCTGACCCATAATTGTTCCTGTCTGAAAGAATTACAGGGATGTAAATGGAGAGAAGCCTGAGGAAAAGAAGGTCCAGCAACAGGTCCAAAGTGGTATCCAGCTCAAGGGGAGGTCCCAAGGCCTGACACTATCACTGAGGTTATGGAGAGCTCACAAAAAGGGACCTAACATGACCGCACTCTGGAAGACTCAACAAGCAGCTGAAAGAGTCAGAGGCAGACAGTTGCAACCAACCAATGGACAGAAGCAGCTGACTCCTGTTGTTGAATTAGGGAAAGACTGAAAGAACCTGAGGTGGAGGGTGACACTATATGAGGACCAGCAGTCTCAATTAATCTGGACCCCTGAGATCTCTCAAACACTGGACCACCAAACAGGCAGCATACACCAGCTGATATGAGGCCCCCAACATACATACAGCAGAGGACTATTGGCTCTGTATTCATTCAGAGATGTTGCACCTAACCCTCAAGAGACTGGAGGCCCCAGGGAGTTTAGATGTCAGGTGGGGTGGGGGATGTGGACATCCATGTGGAGACAGGGGGCTGGGGAGAAGGTATGGGATATGGAGCAGTAGGAGGGTGGACAGAGGAGGGGAATAAAATATGGAGTGTAAAAATCAAACAAATAAATAATTTTTAATAAAAAATTTTAAAAATTTAAGAAAAATATTGCTGTCTATCCCTTTCTTGTTTAGGCAGCCAGAAACCTCTTTGGCTAAGATGGTTAATTCTTTGTGAACTGAAAAGGAAGGAGTGGGAAAGAATTAAGATGCTTTATATGGGCAAATATTCACATACACATATACATTCATACATTTATACATACATTTACATTTTCATTCATGTTCTCATTTACACATTAGCACATTCACATTCTTGTTGGGCCCAACCACCTGTCTAATACACTCTACAAGTATTCATGCATGCTTACATACATACATATACCTACACACATACACATAGGCAAACAGACATATATATTTGAATGGACAGTTGGAGGTGGCAGAGCTTCCCAAATCAAACAATTAAACCAACAATTCTATTCCCCTCCTCTGTCATTGTTATACCTTCTTAAACAAAACATTCTTTAGAAAACCACCTCAGAGACGAAATGTTACATAAAATGGGAGTTACAAAGAGATATTAATATTAAGTTCAAGAGTGAGTTACAGGACGGCCAGGGCTACACAGAAAAACCCTGTCTCAAACAAACAAACAAAAAAAAACCCAAACAATACTAAGTTCAATGCAGTGTTTCATTCTATATGCTCATTATAATTGAAAGCAACAGCTTTTACAAGGCCTTGCCTTATTATAATGCATACCTGTAGCTATGTGCTTGGACCTAAATGTTTTTCCTTAAACATAAATTTGTTTCAAGTCTACTTCTCTCTCTATTGTAATTATGAAAGCTCATTGTATTTCTTGTGATATAGCATTTACTTCCTATTATGAGGAGTGAGCATATTCCTTTTTCAGTATGTGTAAAAATTTTAAAATTCTCAATATTCTTCCAGATTAACAGATATTTCTAAATGTAGTACATGACACAAAATTAGTCAGTTTATATATATTTATTTATATAAATTTATATAAATATTTATTTATATCATTTATATAAGTATATATAAATTTATATGAAAATGAATAAATTTATTCATTTATTAATTTGGTTTATTTATATTTTTACCTAAAATTATACTGAAGCAAAACTTTAAAATTTAAGAATAAAATTACATATTCCTGCGTTTTTTATTTTTATTAAACAATTAAAATTTATTTTAAAATATACCTCTTAGTATTGACATTTTTATTTTTTATTAGATATTTTCTATATTTATATTTCGAATGTTCTCCCCTTTCCTGTTTTCCCCTCTGAAATACACCCTATTCCCTCCTCCCTCTCCTTGCTCACCAACTCACCCTTTCCCACTTCCTGATCCTGGCATTCCCCTACACTGGGGCATAGAGCCTTCATAGGACCATTGTTAACCAATTAGGCCATCCTCTGCTACATATGCAGCTGGAACCATGAGTCCCACCATGTGCACTCTGGTACTCTGGATGGTGGCTTAGTCTCTGGGAGCTTTGGGGGTACTAGTAAGATCATATTGTTGTTCCTCCTATGGGGCTGCAAACCACGTCAGCATCTTGGGTCCTTTCTCTAGTTCCTTTATTGGGACCCTGTGCTCAGTCTAATGGATGGTTGTGAGCATCAACTTCTGTATTAGTCGGGCACTGATAGAGCCTCTCAGGAGACAGCTATATCAGGCTCCTATCAGCAAGCACTTGTTGGCATCCACAACAGTGTCTGGGTTTGGTTATTGTATATGGGATGAATCCCCACTCGGGGCAGTCTCTGGATTGTCATTCCTTCAGTCTCTGCTCTGCTCTTTGTCTCTGTAACTTCTTCCATGGGTATTTTGTTTCCCCTTCTAAGAAGGATCAGTGTATCCACATTTTGGTCTTCCTACTTCTTGGTATTCTGAGCATCTGAGCTAATATCCACTTATCACTGAGTGCATACCATGTGTGTTCTGTGATTGGGTTACCTCACTCAGCATGATATCCTCCAGATCCATCTATTTGCCTAAGAATTTCATAAATTAATTATTTTTAATAGCTGAGTAGTACTCTATTGTGCAAATGTACCACATTTTCTGTATCCATTTCTCTGTTGAGGGAAATCTGAGTTATTTACAGCTTCTGGCTGTTATAAATAAGGCTGTTATGAACATGGTGGAGCATGTATCTTTACTATATGTTGGTGCATCTTCTGGGTATATGCCCAGGAGTGGTAGAGCTGGGTCCTCAGTAGTACTATGTCCAATTTTCTGAGGAACAGCCAAACTGACTTCCAGAGTGGTTGTACCAGCTTGCAATCCCACCAACAATGAAGGAATGTCCCTCTTTCTCTACAACCTCCCCAGCATCTGCTATCATTACCTGGAATACGAAGTTAGAAATAGATAGGAAAAGATAGAAGGAGATATGAGAGAGTGGCCACAGA
>NW_022196897.1:75712324-75712796 GCF_008632895.1 Mastomys coucha | reverse complement strand
CTTTCGAAGACTCTGGTAGATGAAATAATCTTTGAACTGCTGGAATCTTGATGGTAAGCCAGCGACTTTGGGATATCGCCTGTTTTCAGCCTGTTTTCAGAATGTATGCATTGAACGACAGCGAAACTTTGCTCTGGATGAGCCAAGCTTTACTTTCCGCCTGCTTTATCGGGAGTAAGCAGGATTCCAAACCAAACGGGAAAAACACGTTCAAAACTGGCAGGAAAAGCCTGTCAGCCTAGAACAAACCGAGCGAAAGAAAAAGGGGAGAATAAAAATCTTCTGAGCTTTTCTGCTAGGACAGCAGCCGCTCTGAATCGAACCGGTGCACCAATCTCTCTGGGAGCCACCGAATCCTCCCCTCTCCCCGTGAAAACATGAGGACTGAGCCTCCGACCCAAACCATGTCACACACTGGTGAGCAGGTCCCTCTAATGCACAATAGCATGAGAAAAAATAGACTTTGTATGTC
>NW_022196897.1:75689499-75708145 GCF_008632895.1 Mastomys coucha | reverse complement strand
GGAGCTACTGAATGTAGCTGCTTCCACAATGCTGTGTTAATGTCTAGGCTTAGGGGAGGGAGACCACAACCTGAGTTTTTGAACTTAGCCATTCTGACTGGTGTAAGGAATTTGGATGGTGATTGCATTGAATCAGTAGATTGCTTTCAGCAAGATAGCCATTTTTACTATATTAATCCTGCCAATCCATGAGCATGGGAGATCTTTCCATCTTCTGCTATCTTCTTTGATTTCTTTCTTCAGCGACTTGAAGTTCTTGTCACACAGTTCTTTCACTTGCTTAGTTAGAGTCACACCAAGCTATTTTAGATTATTTGTGACTATTGTGAATGGTTTTGTTTTCCTAATTTCTTGCTCAGCCTATTTATCCTTTGTGTAGAGAAAGGCCACTGATTTGTTTGAGTTAATTTTATCTCCAGCTACTTTGCTGAAGATGTTTATCAGGTTTAGTAGTTCTCTGGTGGAATTTTTGGGGTCACTTAAGTATACTAACTATCACCTGCAAATACTGATAATTTGACTTCTTCCTTTCCAATTTGTATCCCTTTGATGTCCTTTTGTTGTCTAATTGCTCTGCCTAGGACTTCAAGTTCTATATTGAATAGGTAGGGAGAGAGTAGGCAGCCTTGTCTAGTCCCTGATTTTAGTGGTATTGCTTCAAGTTTCTCTCCATTTAGTTTGATGTTCATTACTGGTTTGCTATATATTGCTTTTACTATGTTTAGGTATGGGCCTTAAATTCCCCATCTTTCCAAGACTTTTATCAAGAAGGGGTGTTGGGTTTTGTTAAATGCTTTCTCAGCATATAATAAGATGATCATAGGTTTTTTTCTTTGAGTTTGTCTATGTAATGGATGACATTGATGGTTTTCTGCATATTGAACCATCCCTGCATCCCTGGGATGAAGCCTACTTGATCATGATGGATGATCATTTTGATGTGTTCTTAGATTCAGCTTGTCAGAATTTTATTGAGTAGTTTTGCATTGACATACATAAAGGAAATTGGTCTTAAGTTCTCATTCTTTGTTGTGTCAATGTGTGGTTTATGTGTCAGAGTAATTTTGACTTCATAGAATGATTTGAAACCTTCTCTTTCTCTTTTGTGGAATAGTTTGAGGAGTATTGGTTTTAGGTCTTCTTTGAAGGTCTGATAGAACTCTGCACTAAGCCTGTCTGGTCCTGGGCTTATTTTGTTTGGGAGACTATTAATGACTGTTTCTATTTCTTTAGGGGATATGCGAATATTTAGATTGTTTATCTGATCTTGATTTAATTTTGGTACCTGGTATCTGTCTAGAAAATTGTCCATTTCATCAAGGTTTTCCAGTTATGTTGATTATAGGCTTCTGTGGTAGGATCTGGTTTTTTTTTTTTTTTTTGGATTTCCTCAGTTTCTCTTGTTATGTTTTCTTTTTCATTTCTGATTTTGTTAATTTGGATACTGTCTCTTTGCCCTCTAGTTAGTCTGCCTAAGAGTTTATCTATTTTGTCAATTTTCTCAAAGAACCAGCTTCTGTTTTGGTTGATTCTTTGTATAGTTCTTTTTTTTCACTTGGTTGATTTCAGCCCTGATTTAGATTATTTACTGCCATCTACTCCTCTTGGGTGAATTTGTTTCTTTTTGTTCTAATATGCTGTCAAACTGCTAGTGTAGGCTCTCTCCAGTTTCTTTTTGGAGGCACTCACAGCTATGAGTTTTCCTCTTAGGACTGCTTTCATTGTGTTCCATAAGATTAGGCATGTTGTGGCTTCATTTTCATTAAATTTTAAAAAGTCTTTAATTTTTTTCTTTATTTCTTCCTTGATCAAGTTATCATTGAGTAGAGTTTTGTTTAGCTTCCATATGTATATGGACTTTCTATTGTTTATGTTGTTATTGAGGACCAGCCTTAATCCATAGTGATCTAATATGATGCATGGGATTATTTCAATCTTGTATCTGTTGAGGCCTGTTTTGTGACTGATTATATGATCAATTTTGGAGAAGGTGCTGCATTTGGAGCATAGCTCTTTAGAATTGAGAGTTCTTCTTAGATTTTTCTTTAATGAATATGGTGTCCTTCCTTATCCTTTTTGATAACTTTTGGCTGAAAATTGATTTTGTTTGATATTAGATTGGCTACTCTAGCTTGTTTCTTTGGATCATTTGCTTGGGAAACTGTTTTCCAGCCCTTTACTCTGAGGTAGTGTCTGTCTCTGTCCCTGAGGTGCATTTCCTGCATGCAGCAAAATGTTGGGTCCTGTTTACATATATAGCCTGTTTTTCCATGTCTTTTTATTGGGTAATTGAGTCCATTGATGTTAAGATATATTAAGAAATAGTGATTGTTGCTTCCTGTTATTTTTGATGTTATTTTTATGTATGTGTCGCTATCTTCTTTTGGGTTAGTTGAAAGAAGATTACTTTCTTGCTTTTTCTAGGGTGTAGTTTCCCTGCTTGAGTTGGTGTTTTCCATCTATTATCCTTTTCTAGTGCTGATTTGTGGAAAGATACTGTGTAAATTTGTTTTTGTCATGGAAAATCTTGGTTTCTCCACCTATGGTAATTGAGAGTTTTGCTGGGTATAGTATCCCGGGCTGGCATTTGTGTTCTCTTAGGGTCTGTCTACTTAGACATCTACTCAAGATCTTCTAGCTTTCATAGTCTCTAGTGAAAAGTCTGATGTAATTCTGATAGGTCTGTCTTATATGTTACTTGATCTTTTTCCTTTACTGCCTTTAATATTCTTTCTTTGCTTTCTGCATTTGGTGTTTTGATTATTATATGATGGGAGAAATTCCTTTTTTGGTCCAATCTATTTGGTGTTCTGTAGGCTTTTTGTATGTTAATGGGCATCTCCTTCTTCAGGTTAGGGAAGTTTTCTTCTATAATTTTGTTGAAGATATTTTCTGATCCTTTAAGTTGGAAATCTTCACACTCTTCTATACCTTTTATCATTAGGTTTGGTCTTCCCATTGTGTCCTGGATTTCCTGGATGTTTTGGATTAGGAGCTTTTGGCCTTTTGCATTTTCTTTGACTGCTGTGCTAATGTTTTCTATAGTATCTTCTGCACCTGAAATTTTCTCTTCTATCTCTTGTATTCTGCTGCTAATGTTTGCATCTATGACTCCTGATCTCTTTCCTAGGTTTTCTATCTCCAAGGTTGTCTCCCTTTGTGATTTCTTTATTGTTTCTATTTCCATTTTTAGATCCTAGATGGTTTTGTTCAATTCCTTCATCTTTTTGTTGTGTTATTCTGTATTTCTTTAAGAGATTTTGTGTTTCCTCTTGAAGGGCTTCTAGCTGTTTACCTGTGTTCTCCTGTATTTCTTTAAGGGAGTTATTTGTGTCCTTCTTAAAGTCCTCTATCACCATCATAAGATGTGATTTTAAATCAGAGTCTTGATTTTCTGGTATGTTGGGGTATCTTGGTCTCAGTGTAGTGGAAGAACTGGATTCTGATGATGCCAAACAGCCTTGGTTTCTGTTGCTTATGTTCTTGCTCTTGCCTCTCACCATTTGGTTATCTCTGCTGTTTGCTGGACTTGCTGTCTATGAATGTGTTTTTTCCTTCCTGCAAGCCTGTGTGTCAGAAATACTGCAAGACCAGTTCTTTCTGGGAGGAATTTGGGTATGGAGAGCTGTGGTAAAATGTCAGCTCTGGGGTACAGATGGAAACTGGAAGGATCTTGTTCTTGGCTCTTCCTATATTCCTGTGTCCTGATGGCTCCAGGTGGATTCCTCTTGAGCTAGAAATTTGAGCAGAAGTGGTGGTCTTACCTGTGCTCATACTCCTGGGAGACCAACTCTCTCCTGGTGGTATTTGGCTTTGGAGTCCTCTGGCACAGGATCAGCTCCAGATGCAGACAGAAACCAGAAGGCATTTCTCTATTTTTTAATTTCTCCTTGATTGTTTAGTCTGTATTCCACATAGCCCAACAATAAGCAGCTGTGAATGGGAAGTCCAAGAATCTAATAGTTACTCAGTCCCATGAGGCTAGTTGTTTCAGTTGGTCTTCTGTATAAGCTGTGTCTTAGTCAGGATTTCTATTTCTGCATGAAAATCATGACAAAGAAGTAGGTTGGGGAGGAAAGTGTGCCCCTATGCTGGGGCATCAAGCCTCCATAGGAACAAGGGCCTCCCTTCCCACTGATGCCAGATAAGGCCATTCTCTGCTACATATATATATATATCTATAGCCATGTATCCTTTCATTTTCTTCCTAAAATTATTTGAATCATTTCAGGAATTCTATAGACTCATTAATTCATCCAAACCTCATTAATTTATGAAAGTTCATCTTTATGCTGACCTGTAGTAAATCTGATCATTGACAGAATGGGCTAATGCTCAGGAATTTTTATATTAATTAATAATAACAGAAGAGGCATATAAACTCCAAGAAGTAGTCCTGATAAAAAATTTCTTTGGAATCTTGCCATCAAGCTCACCTATTGTAGACCAAGCAAAAGCAGTTAGCTACAACCAGGAAGGCCACCTGCTAACCTTAGTCTATCTTTCATGGCTCCTGACATTATAATTCAATGTGAATGGAGGTACAATGCACCAAAAATTTTGAGAAACAATCAAAGCAGTGCTAAGAGAAAAATTTATTGCAGGAAGTTCTTTATAACGAAACTGGAATGATCTCATACTAGCAACTTAACAGAACGTCTGAAAGCTCTAGAACAAAAAAGAGGCAAATACACTCAAAAAGAGTAGACTGCAGGAAATAGTCAGATTTGGGGCTGAAATCAAATAATTATAAACAAAGAGAACAATGCAAAGAATCAGCAAAACCAAGATCTGGTGCTTTGAGAAAATCAAAAAGATAGACAAACCATTAGGCAAAGTAACTAAAAGACAGAGAGACTAGTCAAATTAACAAAATCAGAAAAGGAAGGGGACACATTACAACAGAAACTGGGGAAATTCAAAGAATCATTAGGTCCTACTTCAAAGCCTGTGCTCCACAAAACTGGAAAATCTAAATGAATTTATAAGCAGACACCATGTATGAATGTGGGTTAGGTAAATTATCTAAACTGTCATATAACCCAAAGGAAATTGAAGCAGTCATTAAAAGCAGAATTCTACCAGACATTCAAAGAAGAGCTAATTGGTATTAATTAATTCCTCAAAATATTCCTCAAAACCGAAACAGAAGGAACACTACCTAATTCATTCTGTGAGACCACAGTCATCCAGATACCCTAACCACAAAAAGACTCTACAAAGAAAATTTCAGGCCAATTTTTCTTATAAGCATCAATGCAAAAATACTCAACAAAATTCTTACAAAACCAAATCAAAGAACAGATCAGAAACATCATTCACCATGATCAAGTAAGCTTCATTCCAAAAATGCCAGGGTGGTTAAATATATGAAAATCTATTAATATAATCCACAATACAAACAAACTGAAAGCAAAGAATCACATGATTTTCTCATTAGATGGTGAAAAAGCCATCGACAAAATCTAATACCCCTTCATGTTAAAAGTCTTGGAGAGATCAGGAACTCAAGGCACATATCTAAACATAATAAAAGAAATATACAACAAGACCACAACCAACATCAAACTAAATGTTGAGAAACTTATACCATTTTCACTAAAATCAAGGACAACACAAGGCCACCCACTCTCTCCCTATCTACTCAATATAGTACTTTAAGTTTTAGCTATAGCAATAAGACTTCTGAACACTTGAGTTTTGACAAAGCCAAACCACTCAATGGAAAAATGAAAGCGTCTTCAATACATGGTGCTGGTCTAACTGAATATCTGCATGTGGAAGAATGCAAGTAGATCATTATCTATCACCCTGCATCAAACTCAAGTCTAAGTGGATCAAAAACTTTAACATAAATTCAGATAGACTACATCTAATATAAACTAATATAAGTGGGAAATAACCTTGAATACATTGGTACAGTAATCAATTTTGTGAAGAGAATACCAATGACTCAGGCTCTAAGATCAACAATTGATAAATGAGACCTAAGGAAAGTAAAAAAAAAAAAAAATGCTTCTGTAAAACAAAAGAAACTATTAATAGGACAAAATGGAAGCCTACAGATTGGGAAAAGATCTTCACTAACCATACATCTGACAGAGGGGTAATATCAAAAATATGAATATAAAAAGATCTCAAGAAGTCTGAGTCTAACTAACTAAATAACCCAACTTAAAAATGGGTTACAGAGTCAAACAGAGTTCTCAACAAAGGAATCATGAATGGCTGAGAAGTCCTTAAACATTCAACATCTTTAGTCATCAGGGAAATGTACGTCAAAAGGACGCTGATATTTCATCTTCCACCTGTCAGAATGACTAAGATCAAAAATTCAAGCAAGAGCTTATGCTTGCAGAACTATAGAGAAAGAAGAACACTCCTCCATTACTGGTGTAGTTTCAAACTTGTACAAACTCTCTGGAAATTAATTTGCAGTTTCTCAGAAAATTGGGATTTGTTCTACCTGAAGACCTAGATATACCACTCCTAGGCATATACCAAAAGATTCTCTACCACATTACAAAGACATATTCTCCACTATATCCATAGCAGTTTTATTCATAATAGCCAGAAACTGGAAACAACACAGATGTCCTTCAGCTGAAGAATAGTTATAGAAAATATGGTTCATTTACACAATAAAAACCTATTCAAATAATAACAAGGTCATCACAAATTTGGAAGGCAAATGGATGGAACTAGTTAAGATCATATCCAGAATGAAGTAACCCATACCCATAAGGACATGAATAGTATGTAGTCAGTGATAAATACATATTATCCATAAAGCACAGAGTACCCATGATATAGCCCACAGACCCAGTAAGTTAAACAAAAAGGAAGGCCCAAGGTAGGATGCTTTAATATCATTCAGAATGGGAAATAAAATAATCATAGGGGCCAGAGAGAGAGGGTACTGGATGGGGGAGAGGATGGAAGGCAATGGGAGGTGTCAGTATCAGGTGTGGGGAGAGACAAGAGAGAGGCCCAGTGGGACAAGTGAATGAATGGAAACACACAGCTACTGTCTGTGTCAGGGGGAATGTCTAGGAAGTTCCAGAGACTCGGGAGAGGGGAGGTGCCCAGGAGTCAATGTGGGTGACCTTATCTTTAATGCCCAACAGTTGAAACTGAAGAGACTTCTGCCAGTAGTCAGACAGAACACCTAGTGGAAGGGTGGGGACACCTGCCCTCCTATATAACTTTCTACCCCAAATTTGTCCTGTCTAAAAGAAAATTCAGTGACAAAGATGGAGCAGAGACTGAAGGAATAGCCAACCCATAATTGGTCCAACTTGAGACCCACCCCATGGACACCCCCTGACTCTATTAATGATACTGTTATGCTCATAGACAGGAGCCTAGCATAACTGTCCTCTGAGAGGCTCTACCCAGCAGGTGATTGAAATAGATACAGATACCCATAGCCAAATATTGAATGGAGGCCAATGACTCTTATGGAAGAGTGAGGGAAGGGGTCAGGAACTCCACAGGAAGTCCAACATACTCAACAAACCTGGATCCATAGAAGCTCTCAGAGACTGAGCCACCAACCAAACAGCATACACTAGCTTGACCAAGGCTCCCAGGCATATATGTGCAGCTCAGATTCCATCTAGGTCTCCCAACAACTGGAGAAGGGGCTGTCCCTAAAGTTGTAGTCTTACTGTGGAATCCTTTCTCCAACAGGGATATCTTGTTTGATCTAAGTGGAAGAAGATGCACCTAATCCTGCAGAGATATGATGTTCCAGGGTAGGAGAATAACCAGGGGTAGAGATGGGGAAGAGAAGGGCAAGGACCCTGTTACTAGGGACTAGGAGGGGAGCAGTGTTTCAGGTTTAAACAAACAAACAAATAATAATAATAATAATAATAATAATAATAATAATAATAACAATAAAGAAATCTGAACCCACAAATGAGAAAAGGCCTGCAATATTTTTCTTTCTGCTTTTGACTTATGGTGATGTTTAGTTACATCTGTTTTCCAGGAAATAGCACAATTTCATTCTTCTTCACACCTGAATGAAAAACTACTTTTTATATATACTTTATCCTGCTGTGTATTGTTCAACTAGACTGGTTGCATAACTTGGCTATTATGCTCAGTAAACATGGCTATATAGAGGAGAAGTCAAAGTAGTACAAATAAGCATTTGATTAGAATCAATAAATAGATAATTTTTGAAGATGATTAAAAAGTACAGGGATTTTTTTCTATTAGTAAAGATAAAATTAAGTCCTTAATTTTAACTTTTTGCATTTGAGTTTGAAATACAACTTGAAAAAACATGTTTCATTCTTGTTTCTCTTGTTCATCATTATTTCTTTATTTTTGAGATTGTAATATAATTACATAAATCCTCTCTTGCTTTTTTCAGGTTCATGACCTTTTAAAAATGAATTGTTACACTACTACATATTTTTAAGTCTAGATATTTCTAAATAATTCAAGTACAATCTTTTTAGACTCTATAATTTTAGTTGTATGTATTTTTGTAGTTGATCATTGGGTATTTGACAACCAATTGGTGTATTATTTCCTGGGAAACAATGTTCCTTCTGCTCTTAACTTTTTTAAGGTCTCTCACAACATCTCCTAAAACATTTTTTTTAGAACAAATTCTTTTTAGAGACAGGTCTTTCTAATTTTTTCTGTGTCAGAGAATGATATATTTAGTCATGTGTAATTTCAAAATAAGACTAGGAGTATTTCCTTTATTGGGTTGGGTTGCATTACATACTATAATAATACAGCTTTAAGAATGTTGTTTCAAATTTTTGAAATTCACTTTTCACATTTTAGAGTTTTCACATTATTTGTCACGAATCTTCTGTAATGTCTAACTATATTTTTCCATGAAAGTTATTTAGGAAAAACATCTATCCAGAAGAAATTTCTTTACTTGAGTGTGTTTGAAGTCTAACAACCTCACCCATAATAATGGAATAGTCTAGCCCATTGGAAATAGAGATGATGTGAAGAGTTACTTGCTCATGCAAAATTCTCTACACAAATAAATAGAGAATTGTTTTCCTGTTCTGACAGGACGTGACCCAGGGAGGTTCTGAAAACTCAGTTATATCCATGTGGGAGAATGTCTTAGTTAGGACTTAATCTTTGAGATGTTATGTGTGCTTGTATCCATTATTGCTAATGAAATCTTAGACAGCATTTATATCTTGGGTGAGGCTGAGGAGTGATATGAACATCCTACTAAGTCAGAAGGATGACCTTAGGAAGATTGTGAATAAATAAAAATTCTACCCGTGTAAAGGAAACCTTATCACACTGACTTGTATGAAAGGCAATATCTCAATTGCCCCTATGCAGACGGGTACTATGGTCAGCCTTTAAAACAAACCATTTCTGTTGTTTTTGTTATGGATGGAACTAGAAAATATCATCCTGAGTGAGGTAACTCAGACCTAAAAGGACATGCATGGTATGTATTCACTAAGAGTGGATATTAGCCAAAAATGTACAGAATACACAGGACACAATCCACAGAATTCAAGAAGGTTAACAAGCCAAAGGGCCGAAGTGAGGGTCACTATTCTCAATAAGGTCATATTATATGAATGAGTTTATCACCTGCTGTATTTCTAATTCATCTAGTGCTGCTGATCTTGCCTTTAAGGGCCTGATCACCTTCTTGCATTCAACATTAGCATTTTCAAAGGCAAAAGATTCAATCAGTGCTTTACTACCTTGTAGATATTATACCCTCTCTATGTATTTGCAGTCACCCTTAATAAAAAAGTCAGTGAATTTTTCTTTGGACCTTGCATAATCTAAGTAAATGGTTCAAGTCATTTTGTTTCTTCAAGCTTGTCCCAGGCTTTTAAATTTACCATTGTACATAGTGCCAAGGTTGCCTCATCATATACTACTTGTATCTGGACCACTGCATATGACCTTCACTTAGGCTGATTTTAAGAAATATTGATATCTCTGGTCTTAATTCTCTTTTCTATATTCTTAGCTCCTTCTCTGTGCCATGAAAGCCATTGTAACTCAAGATCAGGTTCTAATATTGCTCTTCTCATGTATTTCCTGGCTTGGAAAATTATTCTATTTTGAATTGCTTAAGAAGTTAATATCTGCTTTGCATATGGTGGGTGAATACCATAAGAGGTGACACTTTCTTCAAATTATCTCAAATCGAGTATATCTACAAGGTGCTCCCCACATTCTTCAAGTCCTTGGGGCAGTACAATATCTGATGGTATCTCCCCACATTCTTCAAGTTCCCGGGGCAGTCCAGTATCTGATGGTATCTCCCCACATTCTTCAAGTTCCCAGTGCAGTCCAGTATCTGATGGTATCTCCCCACATTCTTCAAGTCCCCGGGGGAGTCCAGTATCTGATGGTATCTCCCCACATTCTTGAAGTCCCCGGGGGAATCCAGTATCTGATGGTATCTCCCCACATTCTTCAAATCCCCGGGGGAGTCCAGTATCTGATGGTATCTCCCCACATTCTTCAAATCCCGGGGGAGTCCAGTATCTGATGGTATCTCCCCACATTCTTCAAGTCCCCGGGGCAGTCCAGTATCTGATGGTATCTCCCCACATTCTTCAAGTCCCCGGGGCAGTCCAGTATCTGATGGTATTTGTTGTTTCCTTACAGGATAAGCTAAAGTGTGTTTTCTAACTTCCTTTGTCTGACTTTTCTGATTTTCATAGCAGTGTTATCTGCTTTAACCTTATTTCTTCTGCCTCTATCTTAGTATCTTTCTAAATTAATTTATAATTTTTTTCTATTTTTTCTTCTAAGGATTATCTCCAGTTTTTATATCTCTTTAACCTGTAAAAAAATTCTCTTTTTACCTGTGTTTCTACTATTTTAGTATTTTCCTCATTTTTATTTAGAAGTTTTTCTAATTTTTCTTCTAAGGCCTGTCTCTAAAGACATCTTCTTTGAGAAGACACAGAAAGCCATGATGATTATCAAGGATTAGCAGCATGGTAATAACCATAATTGACAATGTGTTGCCGTCTAGCAGTAACATTAGAGAAGGGTTATTCTGGAATATGGAGTTGAGAGGAGGTAAGCTAGCCCTAACTATACCTTACCCACGTGGGAGGCTCTATAAAAATTAGACAGGAGTTGTGATCACTTCAGCCATCTTGAATTTAATGATCTCTTTGTTACAAGCCAACAGGTAGAATAGGTGAGGCAAAACCCCTCCCACAAGTTTGTCAGCATGTCGGCCCAATCAGAGGCTTCTTTGGTCTCTGTAGAGGCGGGAATTCCGATGTAACTGGAACCAGGGGCTAGGAGTGGCAAATAGCAGGAGGTGGGCAGAGAGGTGTGGTTGTGAGAGGCAGCCCTCAAGCCAGGAGGGTTACAACAATGTGCCCATCCCATTTAACTCATCTATCTCTCTCTCTTTTATTTCTATCTTTAAGGGGCTTTATAACACAGAGTCCAGAAGCTCTGGTGCTATTGATTTTTTCATCTTATTTGTCTCACTCCCTTTAATTTTATTAATTTTTAAATTCTTTTTTACCTGTCTATGATATTTCCCACTCATTCTCTTTTTCTCTTAACCATTTAAGAATAACTCCAGTGCCTTTACCTTGGGATTTGGAAACTTGTATTTCCAGAAATTAGGTCAACTTCATTCATAGTTTTACACATCATGGTATCTTTATTTTTATATAAAAAATATTTTTAGAACAGGCGAGAATGTTAAAGTAATTTGGAATTAAGTGTTGATATTATATTTAAAAGCCCTAAAATACATTTTCATAAGTATACTAACAACTTGAACTACTGTAGTCATCATCAGTGAAAGAGGTCATTGGCTTTTCCACCAATGAGAAATCTACCACGATATCAGCTATGTGAGCTCTTGAGTTAATGAAGTAGGCAAGTTGAGTAAATATTTTTGTGATACATGAAGTACAACTTTAAATAATACATACTCCTCACAAAGGTATCTGAATGAAAATAGAAACAAAATTCATCAGAAGTATGTTTGTTATGTTGTATTATGGCCTGTTTGGTGTTTGTTTTCTACCAGGGAAAGTAGCATTTATCTGTTACATGAGTAAACTTACAAATGGATTTATTTAACCTTGATTCATGTGGTCAACATTTTATGAAATGTTAACATAATTTGAAAAGTATGCTTATGCCAGAAAATTGATGTCACCCATATCAAGTATATTAGAGAACAAATATACTGACTTATGTTCTATAGCCTTCATATGGGATTTTATGAGTGAATCTTAAATTTGAAGACTATCAAGAAGTTAGGACATATACAGATGTAAATGCATGATAGAAGACTGACATATCTATTTGTGACAGGGTTTTCCCTGTCCAGTCACATTAAAATATTAGGACAGGAGGCCTGTAATTGTACAGGGAAAGGGAGGCAGAGGTAAGAGTTATAGAGACAGAGAGCATCTCAGGGAGTGGGGAGAGGCCAAGATGGAGAAGGACAGACAGGAAGAAGGATCTAATCTAGCATGGCTTTAGATAGCCACAGGTAGTTATGTTATTATAAGGTTGAAATAATCAGAATAAAGCTTTTATCATTATCAATTGGTTCTGAGATTATTGTACTGGCATGTTATAAATTGAGGATTTATTGATATATAAATCTGATTGTTTAATTATAATCTTCAAGAGTTTTGATGGGTCTTGTAATGCTTGACCACAGGGTGGACGGTTGTTGCAGGGTGCTGGCATGGCAGTTATCCACCAAGGGACTCAGGAGCTCCAACCCACAGAGTTCACTCAGTTTAGATTACCCAGCTGGAGCCATGTGGCTCTCCGGTTGCCAGCAGTAGCACCAGAAGCCTGCCAGTTCTTTTGAAATACTTCCTACACTATCTGTTGCTACCTAGATTCATATAGATGTTAATACTTCACTAAGATCTTAAACTACAAATCATTTTTCTAGAAGTATGTTATAGTTTTACTGAAAGCATAATATAAATAGTACAGTATTTTCATACTTCAAATTCTTGAAATTGTTTTACAGTATAATATATAATTTAATAACTATTTTTGCAGTATTATAGTAATGTTAAAGTGAGCAATAGTAGATTTGTCCTATGGAAATACAGCACTGATAGTTAAAGATAGTTAAAGAAGCACTACTTCGTGGAAAGTGAAATGTGAAAGCAAAAACAATATATTTGGAATATTTTAATCAAGTCATTCAACAGGTGTATTGTTTCCAGTCTGTGGATTTTGCAAGTACAGATCTCCTGAATCAGATGTTGACAGTAATGGGAATGATACACACAGAAGGACCTTCATGGTCAGCTTCTAAATAACATATATATATATATATATTATATATGTATGTATATATATATATGTGTATATATATACACATACATATAACACACATACATACACACATATATATAAATATGTATGTATATATATATATATATATATACTTTATAATTTAACTGGTCTCTGTCAAAAAGTATTGGTTCATTTCTCAAATACCTGATGAAAAATTGGAAGCATCATTTGATTATAGTGTTACTCACAACATAATTACAATTGATCAGCAGTTTAAATTAATAATCATAAGCTTGGGGAAGTATCTTGGATTCTTTAAATGAATAAAAAAATAGTCTGAGTGGTTAAGGTAGTGCTACACTTGTATATTTTAGATAACGTCTTTGGAAAAGATCCTGTCTACATCTTATTTTATCTTTTATTTTGCAATATGTACCCTGAGACATAGATGAGAATGGCACAGTTCATGCTTTTTCACTGAGCATGAATTTGACCATTTATTATGATGCTCTATGAGACCTGTACCCAGAATTTTCATTTGGGCTCTCTAAACTCAGGATGACTTATGAATTAAACCAAGATCTATAATTCTCCATTTGTGAATTTCTAATATCTCCAGTTGTCTTTTCACAAATTTTAATATCAACTACAATAGATTGTAAAGTTTAATATTTCCTCAAAGCCTTAGAGTTTCTTTGATAGAGTGTCCTTCACTGTAGAGTAAGGCAGTGCTCTGCTGAAGTATGGCTGGGTAATGGGGTAGGGATGCCTTTGTCTTTATACTGGTTCACATATGTCTTGACTAAGCTAAGTACTTTATAGTGTTTGGAATTGTTCTTTTCATAGTAAAGTCCATGTCACTTGGCAGTTAACCACTTTTGTTGTTGTATCAGCCAAGTCTTTTCTCCCTAGAGATTCTTCAAGGAAAGAAACCTTTTCAGAGGAGAGTTCTTCATTTGAATTTGATCCAGTATTTTAACCAATAATTCATAATTACCTTAGAGTCATTTATATATTCTTATATATTCAGGTGAAATCTCAGTTACTCTGACATAAAACTGTGGAAATATAAATATGATTTAAGAAATATGAGAAAAGTATTCTATAGATCCATTTTTTCGTGTGTTTTTGAAGACATTTTCCTCTGTTCTGGAGAAAAGTGTATCACTGTCGTATATACAGGGTGAGTCTGAAATCTAAACCTGTCCAGCATTACATAGAACTAGAGTAGAGATAAACATGGAACTCATTCTACATCCTTTGTGTGAAGTCTTTTCTCCCCAAAAATTATTACAAGGAGAAAAATTCACATAACCGATATTCACTTTTTTATATATGAATCTTTTGCTTACTGCTCCCTTTAACATTGGGATTGAAAACTTTTATTTCTCCAAATTTTCTCAATTTCATAGTTGTGCAAATCATAGCAAATTTATTTTTCTTCAAATATATTTTCAGAGCAGGTAAGAATGTTCAATTAGCTTTATACATTAAGGATTAATGACATACTTAAAGGTCCTTATATAAGTTTTCAAAAGTATATTCACAACCTTATGTACCACAGTCTTTATCAGTGAAAGAGATCACTACTTTCTCCACCAACAAGAAATCCACCAAGAAATCCAACATGTGAGTTCTTGAGCTAATGGAGTAGGCAGGGTGGTTAAATACTTTTGTGATACATGAAGTACAACTAATATTTTAAACATTACTTACAAAGTCATTTGAATGGAAAAAAATCTTAGAACATAGAAATTAATCAGAAGTATGTTTGTTATGTTATATCCTGATTGTTATTTTCTATGTAGGAAATTAACATTTATTTATTATAGTAACCATACAAATTCAAATTATTTGACATTGATTCATGTTTGTTACATTTTGTATAGTATGCTAACAAAAATATAGTTTATGAGGTATGTCTATATGAGAAAATTTGGTCACATTTATAAGTATATTAGAAAACAAGAGAGAAAATAAACTTATTTATGTCCTGTACCCTTCATATGATGTTTTATTATGAATCTTAAAATTGATGATTATAAAGATGTTAAGGCATATATGAGGAAAATCCATGATCAGAGACTGCCACATCTACTGTCACCTAGATTCATATGAATGTTAACATATTTCTATGAGCTTAAACTATGAATTAGTTTTTTAAGAAATGTGTTATTTCTTTATTGAATATATAGTGAAACTAATTAGTCCATCATTTTTATAGTATCAAATACTTGAAAGCTTTTTACAGTACAACATATGATTCAATAACTATCTTTTGCTATATTATAGTAATGTTAAACTGAGCAACAGTAGATTTGTCCTAGAGAAATACAGCACTGATAGTTAAAGATAATTAAAGAAACACTACTTTGTGGAAGGAGAAATGTGAAAGCAGAAACAGTAGATATGGAATATTTGACTCATATCACTCAACAGGGGTGCTGTTTCCAGTCTGTAAATTCTGCTAGTGCAGATCTCCTGAATCAGATGATGACAGTAATGGGGATGATACACACAGAAGAACCTTCATGGTCAACTTCTAAATGAGGCCCAGATTTGTGTCATATGTCCTTTCTCACTCTCATGTCTACACGGATACATTCTTCTTTCTTCTAGACAAGATACATTTCTGGATAGAAGAATATTGCCAGAATATATGTATGTATGTATACATACATATATACATGCATATGCATACACACACACACACACACTCACACACACACACACACACACACACACACACACATATATATATATATATATATATATAGGTTTATGTGGCTTAATTTAATTGTAACCTCAATAGTATTCATGAATTTTAATATATATCATATATATTACATCACATACATTTGTATATATGTGTAATTATGCTTAGAAAATCATGAGACATACCTTTCCTTTCACCAGATATAGAGTTTCTTTTTAGTAATGTTTTGGGGGAACTAAACATACACACATATACATATATTAAATAAAATCACATTTCCTGGTCCTTGTCAATCATCTTTCTTATGTGGTTGATTGAGATGACTTATTTTCTTTGGTCATGGGAGACACTCAAAAGTATTGATAACTATTATCATCTATAAATACTTTATCATGTATTGAGAAGAAATTTAGGACCATTATGTACAATACCACCAACACAAACAACAAAATGATAGACAACATGTATGTGTATGAATATATACATATATATATATGTATATGAATGTTACAGTGGTAGAAATGATGAAGTTGGGGTACAGGGAGGTTTATCATGTGGTCCAACATTACCTTCACAAGAAAGAAAAGAACCTGAAACAGTATCAGAAGGCACATTGCACCAGAGTTCACAGTAGTCACCAGTGATGACACTTCTGTTTCAAGAATGTCCAAGAACCTCTCTGGATACATAATTTAAACCCATTCTTTTATTTTTAACAGGCTGTTTGTAAAGGTTGCAAATCTTTGAGAAGCGTATACAGATGTTTAATAATGCAACAGCAATGATGAGTGGATGCTCATAGATATCCAGATGTTGCTTTAAATAGGTTCTCCATAAAACAACTCACATGTCACCAGAGTTCATGTTACTCACTAGTGATGACAGTGTTGTAGCAAGAATGTCCATTAACCTCTCTGCATAACATTAAAGAAGATGATTGAAGTCAGTATTAATTTATCAAATCTCATTTGTCATTGGTAACTAGTTTTCAAGAAATCTTAATAAGTTTGGAAATATTTGCAGGACCCTGTATATCTCATAAAATGTAGATAGAATAGAAGGGAGAAGACTGCATTACTACTCTTCAGTGAAGAAGGAAATATATTTTTAATTATATTTAGAAAGTGATGAGATATAGCTCTCCTTTTACCAGATATACAGTTACTCTTTAGTAAGGTTATTGGGAATCTGAACACTGAACTTCTGTTTGACAACTCCCTACCTGTAAAGACATATACATATTACGATGTTCTACTTTTGCCTACTTCTGCTTCATTTGTATATTCTGCATTTTCATTAACAAAGCAATTCTAAAATTTCTAAGAGTAAAGTAGATTTTGTTATTGTTGTTAGTTACATTAAAGGGTTGTAGCAGACCAGTTACATGATATTGTTATAAGTGAACATATTGTCTTAGGAATGGGTCTAGGCATGGTAAAAATGGACAGGATTAAGACTCCAGGACCACCTGGCAATCTGAGATAGATAAACTAATTCCATAACACATTAGTGTGGCATATAGTAATATAGTTACTAGACAAAGTTTAAAGTCATCCTTTTAAATTTAATTTGAAGATTTTAAAGGTTGCAGGCTTCTATGAAGTGCATACAGGCATCTAATAGTGCAGCCAAATCAATCATCTGGATGATCACAGATATCCAAATGATGTTTTTAATATGCTCTGCATAAAACAACACCTTCAAACAGTGACTCTACATTACTTGATATACTTACTTTAAAATATATTTATTTTATGTGAGTGTTTGTCTTCATGTATGTATATGTACCAATGCATGCATGGTGTCATGTAGGTCAGAAGAGATATTGAACCCATGGGAAATGGAGTTACAGATGGTTGTGAACCAATATGTGTGTGTCAGGAATTGAACTAGGGTCCTCTGTAAGAGGAAATCATGTTCTTAACTACTGAATTAAATCTCCAGCCCTATATTGAAGGCTATTGACATAATAGATAGTATATTTCTAAAAAGCAGGTACCCTTTTTAACATTTCTAATAAGTTGGCCAAAAGCAACTTATTTTAAATAGTAAATTTATATATAGGAGTGTACTGCAGAGATACATTGAAACTTAAAATAAACCCTTGTACTTTCAGGCACAACTAAAATTTCCATGGAGGAATAGAATCATCAACAGGAACACAGACTGCATACTAAACACATACTGTATGTTCACCAAAAGCAAGAGGCAGTGGCTTCATGTTAAAAAGGATTCATGATCACATACATATTTTGGGACAAGTCTTGTATGAGCTCTCATCTCTGAAATAATCCTCCTAAAAAGGTCAATGGGACAGAGCGACAATGTCACAGAATTCATTTTTGTGGGTCTTAGTCAAGATCCTGCTGGACAAAAAGCATTATTTGTCTTGTTTTCACTTACCTACATTGTGACAATGCTGGGAAATCTTCTCATTGCAGTGACAGTGATTGCCAGCCCTTCCTTAAACTCCCCAATGTACTTCTTTCTTGCCTGTCTGTCAGTCCTGGATGCTCTTTATTGCAATACAATCTCACCAAATTTGATTATAGACTTATTATATAATAAAAAGAATATCTCCTTCAGAGCTTGCATGCTCCAGCTCTTTGTAGAGCACTTATTTGGAGGTGTTGAGGTCTTCCTTCTGGT
>NW_022196897.1:75616806-75689083 GCF_008632895.1 Mastomys coucha | reverse complement strand
ACGGTTGTTAGTCCCATGTTGAATCCATTGATATATACCTTGAGAAATTCAGAGATGAAAAATTCTATTAAAAAGCTCTGGTGTAAAACTCCTAACAACATAAAATAAGAGTGTTTTCTCACTGAATGTTATTAACTATAAATTGAAAATTAGAAATAAATTCTAACAAAAGATGCTGTGCTGTCTTCATGTAGGCATATTTTGTTATACAAAGTCTTTGACAATTAAGAATAAATTTTCAGTTGAAATTCTGATCAAGGTAGTTGTGAGCCTTATTCCTTAATGGTTGAGCCTAAGGAATATTTAGAAGATTAAAACAGTTATGGGACCCTTTCATATTACAAGTAACAATAAAACAATGTCACATGGAACTTTATTTTTCTCAGGTAGCATTTAAGTGAGATTAGAGAAAAGTCAGTGTGGGAAATTTTGAATCATCTACATTCATGAGAAATTAAAAGACTTATATCTGCATTTCAGGAAATAAAGTTTTTGAGATAGGAATTTTTGATTAATGTATCAGAATAGTGGACTTGTGTGTCTATTCCTGCATATTACTTTATGACTGTTCTTAATCCTTATCTTAGGATCATTTCAATTTTATTTTTGAGTATTTACATAGCAGTGCCTAGCTGATTATACTAGCAGTCAATAATTTCAACTGACCATGTGCTGCTGAAATTGAATTCGATATCCTGAATACCAAGTTAAGTGGATATGAGCACATATTTCTATATCTTCATTACTAGTTAGCACATTTAATATTTATATTTTCAAATATATATCTCTGATATCTTCATGGTGGTAAAGAATTTTTCATAGAACTGTTATGTGTTAATATCATGTTTAGTCAAAATTGCATTGCACTTCAACATTTTACTTAGATTTTAAAGGCTTTTGTTTGTTTGTTTTTGAGACAGGGTTTCTCCATATAGTCCTGGCTGTCCTGAACTCAATCTGTAGACCAGGCTGCCTCAAACTCAGAAATCTGCCTGCCTCTGCCTCCCAAGTGCTGGGATTAAAGGCGTGCACCACCACACCCAGCAAGGCAATTTTTAGAATAATCAAAATTTTATTCTATAATTTATGTACAAAGAAACTACTAAATTTCTTTTCAATCTTCATCAATTTTGGGAGATCACAACCAAAAAAAAAAAAAAGGATAACATTATTTTCATTGCAATATGGATCATTACATAGAGTTACATCTATTCTTTCACGTTGCTTTGCTTTATATCCTTGCTTTTAAATAAGTATTATTGTGTTATTCAATTTCTACCTTGTAATGTTATGATAAACATATAATTCATAATAAAGAGATTGCTTCAGTGAAGAAATTATTTTTTTAAATATCTCACATGCAGCTTTTCATATTGTTTGCTTATTACAAACCTAGCCAGCCAAAATCCACTATTTTAGCATTACTGCTAGTGTAGTTGAATTTTATTACCTATATTTTCATATGCATCCACTAGAGAAGACAAATAATACATTCATATACATGAGAAGAAAAGTCTGGACCTATAGATGAACGTTGTCTTACAACTCTCATCATTTAGGAACACTGTACTAATCAAACTGCCCTGTAGTATAGGTAGCTCATTTCTAAATTTTAGAGGGGCTTACCTATATTGTAAAAATTACTGAAACTAGTTTCTCTATCTTTTTAATACCATTCCTAGATATTTCCTCAAACTTAATCAGTTTAATAACACATTTATATATCTTTAAAATACATTTTGATACTTTTATTACTTTTTGATAATGAATGGCACTCATGGCACACAAATCATTTCCTAACAATCCTTATGGTTCTAGAATCCACATATTTAACACTGTCTTAGGTTATCTCCGAGTATACCCTGGTCCTCTCTGGGTACTATTTAAAGGAAAACTGGAGTCATTATTTGGTTTTAGTATTTAGTATATTTCATTTACACAATTTGGCACTTATGTGGAAGAGTAAAAGCCCAAAGATTTTTAAGTGAGTCAATATAAATGCGAAACTACATTTAGCCAGTTCTAAGTTCTCTGCTGTGAGTGCTAAATTCTTTTTTATGTTGTTAGTAAAACAGAAAGAAGTAAGGCTGTACCTACCTTCAGAAAATTATTTGCTTATATGAGTATGTTAGAACTTTCCATATTAGTAATATCAGGACTTTGCTAAATATATGTACTTTGGAGAGATGATTCATCAGTTAAGCATATAACTGCTTTTTTAGAGTATAGAGATTTTGTTCCTAGTATCCATAGCAAATGGCTTAAAACTGTCTAAATGAAATTTTAGAGGATCTGATGCCCTTAAGCTTCTGTGGGCACCTGGACTCTCCTGTCATAAGTACATTCAGGCTCATAGAGATACACATGAATTTAAAAATAAATTCAATACACAATAAGAATTTGTACAGAATGTAGTAATGCAGAGATTTGCAGCTCTTGGAAAACCTCAAAATGAGGGTCAGAAGTAATTTTTATAGATATAAACATGTAAAACACTTTTATAGTGACTTAATGGAGTCTAAAATCAATAGAGTTAAGATTCATTGAGAGTCTTATGAAAACTGAAGTAATGAGAGACAGGGAATGTCATGTATAATAGTCCATAAAAACAATGGGCTGGATGCTCTTAATGGCTAAGGTTATCTTTCAAAGGTAAACATTCCAAGTATGAACACTTCAAGTACAAGATTGATGTTGTATTAACTAATATGTTGATGGTTTATCGACTGTCCAGGAAATAGAGTTCTGGAAAGGAAGATTCTCCACTGAATTTTGTGCTAAAAATATAACATTTTAAATAAAAAATTATTGTGTTAGGGACTATGATACAGAGATTCATGGAGATTTTTCTTTAAAGTAACTTATAACTGACCTTTAGAATACCATCCAGGGGCTGGAGAGATGGCTCAGAGTTTAAGAGCACTGACTGCTCTTCCAGAGGTCCTGAGTTCAATTCCCAGCAAGCACATGGTGGCTCACATCCATCTGTAATGGGATCTGATGCCCTCTTATGGTGTGTCTGAAGACAGTAACAGTGTACTCATTTACTTAAAATAAATAAATAAATCTTAAAAAAAAAAGGAGTGCCTTCCAGAGTAGCAATTTTAATTATGCATTCTTATGTACATGTGTTTTATATTTTTTCCATTGTTTTCTCCCCACAGTGACCTCTTGTGTGTCACATCGCTCCACTTTTCCTTTCTTTTATTCTGTATTCACCTCTTCTTTGCTTATGTTGCACACATTCCATCACATTTTCTGTTTATTATCTCCCTTAGGAATTTTTCAAATGAAACATTTCTAGTGCTGCCTAGACCTAAAAGCAGAGCATAACAACATATGGTGAATCTTGTGCTTGAATTGCTCATATTTGGAATGTTTACCTTTGAAATATTACCTTAGCTTTTAGGAGCATCCAACCCATGGGTTTTATGGATTATTAGAGGTGACTTTGTGGTCTCTGTTACATATATTTTCACACACTTGGGAATTCCATAAAAACACAAAACTGTAAGCTATAATATATATATATGCAGAACCTGTAGAATAAAATCATGGATAAATATTAAAATAAAAGTTAAACAAAAGGAAAGTCCCTAATATGATGTTATCAGACAAGAAACCTCCAAATATATTATTGAATTTGTTTTCTGTTGATCATCATCCACTGCTGGGCCTGAGGCCTACTCTACGTTTTTTTTTTTATAGGATATTTTCTTATTTTTCTTTTCTTTTCTTTTCTTTTCTTTTCTTTTTTTTAGACAGGGTTTTTCTGTGTAGCCCTGGATGTCCTGGAACTCACTTTTGTGGACTAGGTTGGCCTGGAACTCAGAAATCTGCCTGCCTCTGCCTCCCAAGTGCTGGGATTAAAAGTGTGTGCTACTAATATGTGGCTTTTTTTTTTTTTGGTGATATTTTCTTTATTTAAATTTCAAATGTTATCCCCTTTTCCAGTGCCCCACTGAATCCCCTGTTTCTAGGAGGGTGTTCCCCAGCCCACCCAACCACTCCTACCTCCCTGCCCTCACATTCTTTTACAATGGGGCATCAAGCTTTCACAGGACCAAGGGCCTCACCTCCCATTGATGCCTGACAAGGCCCTTCTCTGCTACATATATGGCAAGAGCTATGGATCCCTCCATATGCACTCCTTTGTTGGTGGTTTGGTCCCTGGGAGCTATGGTGAGACTGGCTGATTGATGTTGTTGTTCTTCCTATGGGGTTGCAAACCCCTTCAGCTCCTTCAGTCTTTTCTCTAACTCCTACATTGGGGACCCCATGCTCAATCCAATAGTTGGTTGTGAGCATCTGCGTCTGTATTTGTCAGCATGTACTTGCTGGCATCCACAATAGTGTCTGCATTTGATGACTGTATATGGGATGGATCCCCAGGTGGGGCAGTCTCTGAATGGCCTTTCCTTCTGTATCTGTTCCATACTTTGTCTCCATATTTACTCCCCTGAGTATTTTGTTCTCCCTTCCAAGAAGGACCGAAGCATCCACATTTTGGTCTTCTTTCTTGAGCTTCAGGTGGTCTGAATCTTTTGGGTATATGCCCAGAAGCATTATAACTAGGTCCTCAGATTGCCCAATTTTCTAATGAACCACCAGTCTGACTTCCAGGGTGGTTGTACCAGCTTGCCACCCCACCAACAATGAAAAAGTGTTCCTTTTCTCCACATCCTTGCCAGCATCTGCTGTCACCTAAGTTTTTGATCTTAGCCATTCTGACTGTTGTGAGATGGAATCTCAGGGTTGTTTTGATTTTCATTTCCCTGATAACTAAGGATGTTGAACATTTCTTTAGGTGCTTCTTGGTTATTTGATATTCCTCGGTTGTGAATTGGCTATTTGATATTCCTCAGTTGCGAATTCTCTGTTTAGCACTGTAACCCATTTTTAATAGGGTTATTTGATTCTCTGAAGTCTAACTTCTTGAGTTCTTTGTATATATTGGATATTAGCCTGTTATAGGATGTAGGATTAGTCAATAGGACTAAACAGTCAACTAAGAGATTGAGAAAAGGTCTGAGACCTACTCTTAAGAGTAGTTTGCTTCTTCAGTGGGACTATGTCATAAAAAAATAATTTTAATTTCAGGTGGTTATCAATTAGATATTACTTCTGAGTTAGGAAGTGAGCATGTGTCCACTTCTCCTTTCACCTCTATGACACCACCAGGTACAGTTAGTGTGCATGCTACCTTGGTATCTGTTAGTTTATATGTGCAGCTGTCCAGCTGTGTTTAGAAGGCATTCTTCTTTGGCGTCCTCTACGCCTTTAGCTTTTACATTCTATTCTCCTCTTCTTCCACAATATTCCCTGGGTGTGTAAATAAGGGGGTGTGTGACTCTTGTGACTTTTCTTGGGCTCTGTTCTTTCTGCTTATTTGTTTTGTCCTATTTAGATTTATTTTTCTTTTATCTTATAATATTTTGCTTTATTATTATTATACCTTACATTACTGTTTGTTTTTCAATGAGAAACTTAAAGATGGTGGATCTGAGTGAGAACACAGGTGGTGAGAACACAGGTGGTGAGAACTAGGAGTTGTAGAGGGAAGGAAAACTGTAGTCAAAATATATCACATAAAAAATCAATTTTAAATAAAAGAAAAAAGAATATCTTCTCACTGAACAAGATACCAATTATAAAGTAACAAGCCACAAAGTCCTGAGGAAGAATGTAGAATGATCACTATGGGCAGGTTTCTTAACACAAGTGTATCAAAAATCAAAGTAGCAAAAATACAAGTAAAGATAATATTAAGTACTTAATTTTAAAATTTTGCATTTAAAGTAACATGATTCATTCTTTTTTCTCCTGTTCATCATTATGTATTTTATTTTTTGAGACTGTGATGTAATGGCCTCCTTTATCTGTTTATATATTCCTAAATAATTCAAAACCAATCTTTTAAGGGTATTACAAATAATGTTACATTTTTCTGAATTGATCACTTGATATTAGATAACCAGTTGTTGTGTTATTTCCTGGGGAAGATTATTTCTCCCGCTCTTAGCTTTCCTGAGGTGCTTCTCACAACATCAACTAAAACATTTTTTTGTTTTGTTTTGTTTTTTAGAACAAATTCTTTCTGCAGACTGAGATCTTCTTTGACTAAGTATCTCTCAGTGTCAGAGAGTGATTATATGTGGTGGTGTATGGCTTCAAAATAAGACTAGGGGTATTTGCTTCTTTAGGTTGCATTACATAAAGTCACAACATACAGCTTTAAGAATATTAGCTTTATCATTTTTGAAATTTGCCTCTTCACATTATAGAGCTTTCATATTTTTCAGAAGTCTACTCCCTCTTTGTAATGTTCAGCTATATATTTTTCATAAGGATTATTGAGGGAAAAAATCTATCCAGTAATGTTTTCTTTTTACTTGTCTGTGTTCCAGGTAGTCTAACAACCTCACCCATAATGATGCAATAGTCTAGCCCATTGGAAATAGAGATGATGTGAAGAGTTACTTCCTCATGGAAAATTATTTACACAAATAAATGGAGAATTGTTTTCCTGTTCTGACAGGATATGACCCAGGGGGCTTCTGAAAACTCAGTTATATAAATGCTGGAGGATGTCTTAGTTAGGACTTACTCTTTGAAATGCCATGTTCTCTTGTATCCATTACTGCTAATCCAATCCTGGGTGGAATTTGTACGTTAGGTGAGGCTGAGGAGCAATATGAACATCTTAATAAGTCAGAAAGAATCACCCTAGGAAGACTGCGAATGGATAAAATGCTTTAGAATTCTACCCTGTGGAAGAGAACCCCTATCACTAACTTTGAAAGATAGTATCTCAGGCTTTTCTGTTGTTATATGAAAGCTTTTTCACTTAGGCAGATAGATACTATAGTCAGTCTCTAAAACAAACCATTTTTGTTTTTGCTTAAGTGTAATTGTCCTAAAGGAAACACTTTGCACAGGTAATTTTGTGATTTATCTTTTCTCTTTTTTGTAGCACCAAAAGGGGACTTGGACAAGTTAATTTCCATGAATTAGGTGAATTTTATACAAATGCGGCAATTTTATATTTTTATGAAATTATTTTCAGTACCTGAGGATGGTCATTTATCTTTGTACAGTAACTAATAACATAGTATGCAAGAAATTTTAAACTCTTTTCTTAAGTGTATTTATATCTTCATATCCAGTACTCATTCTCAATAAAAGAGGTGATGGTTTTCACTACTAAAGCCAAATCCAAATGTGAGTTACTGAGGGAAATATCTGTGGATAGTAGGATAGTGGGTGAGTATGATTTTGATGTGCTATAATAAACAATGTCTTAAGACAATATTAATGGTGTCTAGATTAGAAACACACAGAGTTAATTGCAATGTGCACAGCATGCTTATATAAAGCCTGATTGCTATTTATTTTCTACTTTGCTCAATATGTGTTTAAATATACATGTATAACACTGATAATCTAATCTATGACTTTATTTTGCTGGTTTGTATTTGTAATATATGACCAAAGAAATGTGATTATCTTAAAATATTTGATATTAGAATTGATTATTTAAATTGTATATATCAAATATGATAAAGTGCAAATAAAAATGCTTTATGTGTGTACTATGTAGTTTTTTATTAATAATTCTTAAAACAAATCATCAAATGTGTTAGTAACGGTTCACAGAGAAAAGCGTGATCAGAGAATGTAATGTCTACTGTCACATAGATTAAAACATTGTTAGCAAAATGTGTTTTTAAAATTGTAGTAAACTTTATTTTCTAGAAATATATTAGACAGTTTAAATTAAAATTATCATCTTATTACAGAGTAGACTTATAAAATCTTTGAAAACGTAAAATACTTAGTATACTAAGTTTAAGTCTAAAAATAGCATATTATTTTCAGTCTTTTATGTTAATAACTAGACTGGACAATACTTTTCCTGGCGAAGTATTATACTAATAACTAATTATTTCAGGATAATGTGAAATAAATTGTTGGACATGGAGTACATTTACAATTATGCCACTCAGCAGGTGGATATTCAACAATGCTTTCTCTTGAGTCAGCAGGTGGACATTCACCAATGCTGTCTCCTGAGTCAGCAGGTGGACATTCACTAGTGCTGTCTCCTGAGTCAGAAGGTGGACATTCACCAGTGCTGTCTCCTGAGTTGGATGTTGGCCATAATGATTAGGAAGCACAAAGTACATCACAGAAAACACTGAAATAAATTTCAGATTCTTTCTTTACATGTTCTTTATACTACTAAATGCACATGAACAGAATCCCCTGCTTCTAGGAAAATACAATATTCTCAGTACTTACCTATGACAACATATGTAATTCTTAAAAATATAACTTAATCTATGTCTCAAAATGTGCTCAATAAATATATAGTTTTCTATTATTTATATTCACGTGAATAATTTATTAACAATGATTGTGATGAATTTTCTGCAATTGACAAACAGTATTAATAACAGCTACCATTTAGATCTTAGCAGGTTCTAAACAGGACTTTAGGAACTTTATGTGAGACAACAACACCAGCAACAAAAATGATACCACCAGAGGGAGTAGATATTAGCTGTGTCTCTGAAGAGCAAATGATGAATCAGAGGCAAATAGTTGCTTATTCCTGAGCCCAAAGTCACTCTTACAATTGAGTGAGCTTGGCTTTGGAATACTTATCATATAGCTGCAGAGCTCACGTAATTCTCCATTGCCCTTTTATTGCCTATGTGTATCTGTCTGCATTTTCTAGACACCATGTGAGAGACATTGAAAGTCACTATCTAATTACATTAGTAAGTACATCCCATTATCTACTGGTTGACACAGCCTTCAAATAGTAATAAGCCTTCCAAATTTGTATGACTCAGTAAATGTGAAAAAACAAAAGGCATTGTCATCAGAACAGAAAGAACTAGACATGCATTCCTACTCTTTAAATTAAAAAAGTATATTAACTTACTTTATTATTTATGTGTGTGAATGCTTTAACTGCATGTATGTATGTCTTTCATGTGCATGCTAAGTACTCATGGAGGAAAGATGAAAGCATCAGATATCCTGGAAGTGGAGATACAGATGTGAGCCACCATATGGATATTTGAACAGAACCTGAACCATCTGTAAGAGTAATAAGCACCTTCATCCATTGCTCATCTTTGCCTTTTTCTGCACTAATAGTATTGCAGATCACTGACTGGAAAGGATTCTGAAACCCTCTTATTTAATTCCTTCATAATGCTGCATAAAATTTGTGATATATTTATAATAACATTTATAAAAAGACTGGGACACATTCACTTTTATACTTAGTCTAAACTAATCTTTTTAATATAATCATCTTGGAAGTCTCAGTACAGAATTTCACTTGAGTATTCCCTACTCAGGATCAGCAACTTCGGTTGCTTCTACATCTGATTACAGTTTCAGTTCTTATGTTACACTACCCAGCTTCTAAGAGTTTTGAAAACAGAAATTTCTGATGATGTACTTGCTTACATTCACTAGTTTAAATTGTTCAGTTAAACCGTACTTGCTTGAAACTGGACATCCTTAGGAAAGACTGTATTAGTCAATACAGTAATGGCCCATGTACGATCTTGAGAGATTTCTCAAAAATATCAGCCTTGAGTTTTTTTCTTGCTAACAGCTGTGCTAAAGGTAATGTTTTAAACAAGAAGAATGTGGTATAGATCTTCAGCGATATCTTTCTTTAAAATTTTTCTTATAATTAGCTTTTAGATTAACACAATGATAGATTTTTATCATTATATATTCATGCATATAAATCACTCTAATTATCTTGTATTTGTTTCATTTGATTATTGCTATAATTTTCCTTTCCTCACTTTTACTTTCTTCTGTTTGTAGCCACTTGATTTGTTTCCTCATCATACACATTCCGAGAAAACTATTTGTCACATTACCTAAGATCTCTTTTAATAATGTAACTTATGTTCTACTGAAATAAGAGCAATCCAACCCCAAAGCAGTAGATACCAAATAATAATAATAATAATAATAATAATAATAATAATAATAATAATAATGATAATAATTAAAACATGGTATTCATGAATGAAACAGAGAAAAGAATATTTAGAGTTGGTCAAAGGAGTGGTTCTTTGAAAATTAAGAACAAGATGAATACACTGTAAACTACACACTCTATCTTGACATATGACATTACATTTGTAGGCTCAACAAAATCCTCTTGGGGGAAGGAGTTAACAGAAGATGTATGGGAATCATTGGAAGAAGAAGTAGAAATAGTTATCTCTGGGAAAAATAAAGATGATATGATTAATTCCATGGTGAACTGATGGTCAAGATCACAACTTCATTGCAGTGTCTGTTCAAGACCTTTAATCAGTAAATCAAGACTTTTAAGAGGGTCCATGGGACAGAGAAGCAATGTCACAGAGTTTATTCTCCTGGGCCTCACTCAAGATCATGCTGGACAAAGAGCATTGTTTGTCATGTTTTTATTCATCTACATTGTGACTATAGTAGGTAACCTGCTCATTGTGGGGACAGTCATAGCCAGTCCCTCCTTAGGGACTCCAATGTACTTCTTCCTTGCGTATCTGTCACTTCTGGATACTGTTTATTCCACTTCTATTTCACCCAAGTTGATGGTAGACTTGCTATGTGATAGAAAAACAATTTCCTTTTCAGCTTGCATGACTCAGCTCTTTTTAGAGCACCTACTTGGTGGTGCTGAGGTCTTCCTTCTAATGGTGATGGCCTATGATCGTTATGTGGCCATCTGTAAACCTCTGCATTATTTGATCATCATGAATAGGCGGGCTTGCTTCCTCCTATTGGTGGTTTCTTGGGCTGGAGGCCTTGCACACTCTGTAGTTCAACTTCTTTTTGTATACAACCTTCCCTTTTGTGGTCCAAATGTCATTGACCATTTTATCTGTGACATGTACCCATTATTAGGACTTGCATGCATGGATACATATTTTATTGGCCTCACTGTGGTTGCCAATGGTGGAGCAATATGTATTTTAGTCTTTATCATTCTTATAATTTCCTATGGAATCATTCTAAGATCTCTTAAGACTCACAGTCAGGAAGGGAGACGCAAAGCTCTGTCCACCTGCAGCTCCCACATTCTGGTGGTTGTCTGCTTTTTTATTCCCTGTATTTTCATGTATGTTAGACCTGTCTCCAACTTTCCTATTGATAAATCTATTACTGTTTTTTACACAATTGTCACTCCTATTTTGAATCCCTTAATATATGCCTTGAGAAATTCAGAGATGAAAAAGTCTATGGAAAAGCTATTATGTGAGATTTTCCCTAGAAATAGAATAATAATGTCTTTTCACTGATGCTGTTAGCAATTCAAACAACAAAAGGCAACCAGTTTTAAGCAGTTATGGTAGAATTTATTCAATGTATCTATATGGATAATTTTCTTTAGCGAAATCCATAAGAATAAAATATTGAAATAATCACTTGAGATTAAAATTAAGTCTATGGCTATACCACTGTGAATGTTCCTGATCTCATCTAAGATTAGAATCAGTTCAATGGATAATTTATGGAATATCAATAAAGGACATAAGCCTTATTAAATTAAAAGAAAAATTACACTCATTGAATTTTATTTTTCTTAGTTATGATGAAAAAAGGCATTAGAATAAAGTGATTCATTTCATTTTTTTCTCCAGTGAAGAAAGAACATTTTTTTAAATCTATATCTCACCATTGAAACTATTGATAATAGATACATTTCTGGAACCAAAGAGATGTTCAGAAACTGAATTGCTCATTATTCTATCAACATACCTGATTACATAACCACTTGTTCAGGGTTTTAGGCTTACTCTTGCTACTTCAGTGTTTTTATCTCTCTAGTTCATGGCATAGTCATATACCTCATATAAAGGCTGGATGAAGCAATCCAGTAGGAGGAAAAGGGTCTCAAAAGAGGGCAAAAGAGTCAGAGATATCTCCTGTACTGGGTGGTTTTATGTGACAACCTTACACGAGGTAAAAGTCATCAAAGAAGAGAGAGCCTCAGATGAGAAAATGCCTCCATGGCACACAGCTCTGAGGTATTTTCTCAATTAGCGATCAGTGTGGTAGGGCCCAGCCCATGGTAGGTGGTACGATTCCTGGGATGGTGATACTGGGCTCTATAAAAACCAGCCTGAGTAAGCCAGTAAGTAGTACCTTACTGGCCTCTGTTACTAGCTCCTGCCCCTGGGTTACAGCTCTACTTGAGTTCTTCTCTTGACTTCCTCCTTTGGTGGACTATGATCTGGAAATGTAAACTGAATAAATCCTTTCCTCTCCAACTTACTTTTTGGTCTTGGAGGTTTTTTCATAGTAATAGAAACCCTGACCAATATACTCCCAACTCACACTATTAGGAATCCCACAAAAATATCAACTTATACAGCCATAACATATATGCAGAGGACTTATCTCAGACCCATATAGGCTTCCTGGTGGTTGCTTCAGTCTCATGAACCTCTGTGAGCCCTTAGCTGATTCTGTGGGCTATGCTCTCCTGGCGTCCTTTGAGTCCCCTGGCTCCTACAATTCTTTCTCTTCCTCTTCCATGGGGTTCCCTGAGCTCTGCCTAATATTTGTCTGTGATTTTCTGTTGCATGAAGCTTCTCTGGTGACAATTAGGCTAGGCACCAATATGAGTACAGCAGAATATCATCAGGAATAATTTCATTGATATTTTTGTTTTTGCCAATCATATTTGGTTTTATCCTAGATCTCTAGGCTTTCCAGCCTCTGGTTCTGGATATTCTAGGCAATGACAGTGACAGTTCTCTCTTGTTGAATCAGTCATTGGTGGACTACTCCACCATTCTGTTCCACAATTATACCAGCACATCTTGGAGACAGGAAAAATTGTAGGTTGAAGGTTTTGTGGCTGGATTGATGTTTTAGTCCTACTACTGCAAGCCTTGATTAATTACAGAAGATGGCCAGTTTAGGCTCCACAGACCCCATTGCTGGGAATGTTTTTCACTAGCATGACTCTTTTATTTCCACGGACTTTCCACTGTGCTTGTTTTCCATATCATCTCCCAAAAGTTCCCCAGTTCCAGTTTTCTCTTCCAGTACACTCCCTTTCCATGCTACCAACATGGTCCCTCTTTTCCTCATCCACATCTACCCCCAGTCTTGTTTATATAATATTAGTTTATTTATAAATTTCTAACCTCTAAACTGGACTATTACTGAAAATATTGAAAGTACTTTCTTTTACCATCATCAAATTAATTTTGTATCTTTACTCACACTTAATTCTGATACAAAAATCCCAGAGTTCAATATAATTTAACTGTAAAGGTGTATACTCTTAAAATATACCTTTACATTTTCAGTGATTTTACTTTGTTTTTACTTAAAATAGATTGTTTTCATAAAATATGTTCTGATTATGGTTTTCTCCTACCTCAACTCCTCCCAGATACACCTTACCTCCCCACCTACCAAAATTCACATTCTTTCATTTTTCATCTTATTAGAAGACAATCATCTGAGAAGAAAAAGTAAGAGAGATAAAATAAAATATAATAAAATAAGATAAAACCACTGAAACATAAATATGAAAACAAATGAACAAACAAACAGAAAAATCCCTCAAAGACCAACAACTCAAGTAGATGGAATCTGTTCCTGATACTGGAAGCTTCATTTAGTGAAAAAGAGTGGATCATCTGGGGCTCTGTCTCTTCTATTGTTTAGTGATTTCATTTAGTTCACCTTCCTATATGAATATCATAGGAATCTTTTGCTATCAGACAACTTCCTAACATGACGCTTATTTTAGGTGTCCCTCCCTGTATCCCTTTTCTAAATTCCTTGTTTCACCACCTCCCTATATGACTCCTCTTATTCCAGTGCCCTTCTTACCCATCCATAATTATCTATTCTATTTTGTTTTTTTAGGGAGATCCAGCCCCTTAATCTATATATTAAAAAAAAAAACTCTGTGGTTATAAAGATTGTAACCTGTTTATTGAAGATTTAATAGCCAACCTCCACATATAAGTAAATACATGTACCCTTCTGGCCAGTGCCTTCTGCTGGGGCATATCACCAGTTTGTGTGCTCCTCTAAAGACACCGCAGTCTCAAGGCCTCCAAGAGGTCTGATGCACACAGGGCAATAGTAAGAGACCTTCCCTAACAGTAACACCCACTGGGATTCCTGAGGAGCCCAGTCATCTTGGGACCCACCATCCCCCAAACCCTCTGCTCCCCAAATTCCACTCCCCTTCTGGACAGTGCCTTCTGCTGGGGCAGATCAACAACTTGTCTGCTCCTCTTTAGACCCCACAGTCTCAAAGCCTCCAGGAGGTCTGTTGCATGCAGGGCAACTGCTCTGTATACCTGCAACAACCACACAGTCTGAAAGCCTTCCAGGAGAACAGCTACACCCAGGACAAAACCTTGACTGTTCCTCTGAAGACCCAACAGTCTGAAGGCCTCCCAGGAGATCTCTTGCAGACAAGACAAAAAATCAGCAGCTTGTCTGCCCCTCTAAAGACCCCTTAGTTTGAAGACCTCAAAGGAGGTCTGCTACAGCCTACCAGGAGACCTTCAGCAACCCAGGGACACAATAGGTAGGCACCAGAGAGAGATACCCAGAAAAACTAACACCAGGGGTAATCAGATGATGAGAGGCAAGGGAAAAACCATAAGCAACAGAAGCCAAAAGACTTTGGCATCATCAGAACCTAGTTTTCCCACCACAGTAAGACCTGGATATACCAATACACCAGAAAATCAGGAAGCTGACCTAAAATCCTATCTCATGAAGGTAATAGAGTACTTTAAAGAGGATATAAATAACTTACTGAAAGAAATACGGAAAAACACAGGTAAGCAGGTAGAAGCCCATAGAGAGGAAACAAATCACTTAAAGAGATACAGGAAAACACAACCAAACTGAAGAAATTGAACAAAATGGTCCAAGACCTAAAAGTGGAAGTAGAAACAATAGATAAAACACAAATGGAAGCAACACTTGAAATGGCAAAGCTAGGAAAGATGTCAGGGATTACAGATCTAAGTATCACCAACAAAATGCAAGAGACAGAAAAGAGAATCTTAGGTGTAGGGGATACCTTAGAAGATATTGACACAAGTGTGAAAGAAAATTCAAAACATTAAAAAACTCCTAACCTAAAACACCCAAGAAATCCAGGATACAATAAAAAGAACAAATCTAACAGGATTAGAGGACAGTGAAGACTCCCAGCTCAAAGGACCTTAAAACATCTTCAACAAAATTGTAGAAGAAAACTCCCCTAACCTAAAGAAAGAGATAGTCATAAACATGCAAGAAGCCTATAGAACACCAAATAGATTGGACCAGAAGTGAAAATCCTCTTGTCACATAGTAATCAAATCAGAAAATGCACAGAACAAAGAAAGAATAAAAGCTGCAAGGGTAAAAAATTCAAGTCACATATAAAGGCAGATCTATCAGAATTACACCAGATTCCTCAAGAGAGAGACACTAAAAGCCAGAAGAGCCTGGACAGAGGTCATACAATCCCTAAGAGAACAAAATGCCAGCCCAGGCTACTATATCCAGGAAAACTCTCAATTATCATAGATGGAGAAACTAAAATATCCCAGGACAAAACTAAATTCTAATAGTATCAATCTAACAATCTAGCCCTACAGAGAATTTTAGAAGGAAAACTCCAACACAAGGAAAGTACCTACTCCAAATAAAAAACAAAATTTTAATTATCTCACAACAAAGTCAAAAGGAGAAAATCACATGCATATAATGCTACCTACAACAACAAACACAACAGGAACTAACAATCACTCTGTCTTTAATATCTCTCAATATTGGTGGACTCAATTCCCCTATAAAAATACATAAGCTAACAGACTGGATAAGCAAATGGGATCCAGCATTTTGTTGCATACAAGAAATACACTTCAATAACAAAGACAGACACTATCTCAGAGTAAAAGGCTGCAAAAAAATGTCTTCCAAGAAAATGGTCCCAGGAAACAAGCTGCAGTTGCCATCCTAACTTCCAAAAAAATAGATTTTGAACAAAGAGCTATCAAGTGTGATGAAGAATGGCACTTCATATTTATCAAAGGAAAAAAACAACCAAGAGAAAGTCTCAATTCTGAATATCTATGCTTGGAATGCAAGAGTACACACATTCATAAAACAAACTTTATGAAAGCTCAAAACACATATTTAACCCCATACAATAATAATGGGAGACTTCAACACCTTTCACTAATGGACATGTCATTGAAATATAAACTAAATAGAGACACAATGAAACTAATAAAGGTTATGAACCAAATGGATTTAACAGCTATCTACAGAACATTTCACCCTAAAACAAAAGAATATACCTTCTTCTTAGCACCTCATGGTACCTTCTCAAAAATCAACCATATAATCAGACACAAAACAAGCCTCAACAGATACAAGAAGATTGAAATAATCCCATGCATTCTATAAGATAACCATGAACTAAGGCTGGTCTTCAATAACAACAAAAAACAACAGAAAAGCCACTTACCCATGGAAACTGAACAACTCTCTAGTCAATGATAACTTGGTCAGGTGAAAAAATAAAAAATGAATAAATAAAGACTTCCTAGAATTCAATGAAAAGGAAGGTACAGCATACCCAAATTTTGGGACAAAGTGAAAGCAGTCCTATGAAGAAAATTCATAGCATTAAGTGTTCTGGTAAAGAAATTGGAAAGATTCTACACTAGGAACTTAACAGCACACCTGAGAGCTCTAGGACAAAAAGGAGCAAACACACTCAAGAGGATTAGATGGCAAGAAATAATCAAACCCAGAGCTGAAGTCAACCAAACAAAAACAAAGGGAATTACAAAAAGAATCAACAAAATCAAAAGCTTTTTTTAAAATTTTTTTTATTTTTTTTTTTGAGAAAATCAACAAGATAGATAAATCCTTAACCTAACTAACTAAAAGGCTCAGGGAGAGAATCCAAATCAACAAAGTTAGAAATGAAAAGGGAGACATAACAACAGAAACTGAGGAAATTCATAAAATTATCAGATCCTACTACAAAAGCCTATATTCAACAATAATGAAAAATGCAGAAGATATGAATGATTTTCTAGAAAGATACCACATACCAAAGTTAAATCAAGAGCAGGTAAAATATACCAACAGGCCCATATCCCCTAAGGAAATAGAAGAAGTCAATAAAAACCTCCCAACTAAAAGAAGCCCAGGGCCAGATGGCTTTAGTGCAGAATTCAACCAGACCTTCAAAGAAGAGCTAATACCAATATTCTTCAAACTATTCCATAAAATAGAAACAGAAGAAACATTACCTAATTCATTCTATGAATCCATAATTATCCTGATACCTAATCCATACAAGGACCCAACAAAAAAAAGAGAACTTCAGACTGATTTCACTGATGAATATTGATGCAAATATACTCAAAAAATTTCTCAAAATACAAATTGAAGAACACCGAATCAAAACCATCATCCACTATGATCAAGTAGACTTTATCTCTGGAATGCAATGTTGGTTTAATATACAAAAATCCATTAATGTAATCCACTATCTAAACAAACTCCATGAAAAACAGATGATCATCTCATTAGATGTTGAAAAAAGCACTTGACAAAATACAACCCTCCTTCATGTTAAAAGTATTGTAGAGATCAGGAATTCAAGGCCCATACCTAAACATAATAAAAGTGATATACGGGAAACCAACAGCAAATAACAAATTCAATGGAGAGATACTTGAAGCAATCCCACAAAATCAGGGACAAAAAAGTATGCCCATTCTCTCCATATCTATTCAATATAGTACTCAAAATTTTATCTAGAGCAACAAGACAACAAAAAGAGATCAAGGGGATACAAATTGTCAGAGAAAAAGTCAAGGTATCACTATTTGCAGAGGATGTCACAATATACATAAGGCACCCCAACATTTTTACCAGAGAACGTCCATAACTGATAAACAACTTCAGCAAATTGGCTGGATATAAAATTAACTCAAATAAAACAGTAGCCTTCTTTTATACAAATGATAAACTAGCTGAGAAAGAAATTAAGGAAAGGACACCCTTTACAACAGCCACAAATAATATAAAATATCTTGGAGTAACTCTAACCAAACAAGTAAATGATGTGTATGGCAAGAACTTCAAGTCTCTCGAGAAAGAAATTGAGGAAGACCTTAGAAAATGGAGAAATCTCCCATGCTCATGGATTGGTAAGGTTAACATAGTAAAAATGGTTATCCTATCAAAAGCAATCTACAGATTCAATACAATCCCCACCAAAATCCCAACACAATTCTTCAAAGATATGGAAAGAGCAATTCTAAAATTCATCTAGAAAAACAAAAAATCCAGGATAGTGAAACAATTCTTAACAATAAAAGAACTTCTAGGGAAAAAAAAATCCCTGGCTTCATGCTATACTGCAGAGAAATATTAATACAAACTGCATGGTATTACTACAGAGACAGACAGGTTGATCAATGAAATAGAATTGAAGACCCAGAAATAAAAACACACACATAGGGACATGTGATCTTTGATAAAGAAGCTAAAAATATACGATGGAAAAAAGAAAGCATTTTCAATAAATGGTGCTGTTCTAATTGGCAGTCTATATGTGGGAAAATGAAATTAGATCCATATTTGTCACCTTTCACAAAGCTCATGTCCAAGTGGATCAGAAACCAGATACTCTGAATTTAATAGAAGAGAAAGTGGGAAAGAGCCTTGAACTCATAGGCATGGGGGAAATTTCCTAAGCAGAACTCCAGTGGCTCAGGTTCTAAGATCAAGAATTGAAAAATAGGACCTAATGAAACTGAAAAACTTCTGTAAGGCAAAGGACATAGACAATAGGAAAAATCAGCAATCTACAGATTGGGAAAAAAAAATTCACCAACCTTATAACTAATAGAGGGTATTAGCCAAAATATGGGGTATAGAACAAAACAGAGAGGAGTCTTGAAAGGCTGACAAGCACTTGAAGAAATGTTCAAAGTCCTAAGACATCAGGGAAATGCAAATCAAAACGACCCTGAGATTCCACCTTATAGCAATCAGAATGTCTGAGATAAAAACTCAGGTGACAGATCATGTTGGCAAGATTATGGGGAAAGAGCACTCCTCAATTGCTAGAGAGATTGCACACTGGTACAACCACTCTGGAAATCATCTTGACAATTTTTAGGAAAGACTTTAGGAGGGCTTTTGGAATGAGAAAATAGCTGAAGAGATGTGATCATAATGATGAAAAATCTTGTGTTGGTTTTGAAAGAGGTTACTTTTCAGATTTTTGTTTGTTAGGGTAAAAAATTAATAGCTAAATTCATTGATGTTACTGTCAACCCTTACAGCAAGATTCGCATGATAGAATAAAAGGAGAAATCCATCTTCCTAAATGTAGTGTTTAATGTGTTATTTAATTATTATATGTCCCATCCAATATGGGCTTAAATGTTAATTATTTAATTAGGTCAATTTTTACAGACTTTTGCAAACATAACATAATTGTTCTTTATGAGAATATTTTCACAGAGCGTAGGCATATTCAGTTACTTTATAGAGTAAATGTTGAAATAGGAGTCAAGGGGTTTTATATCTGTCCATAAATGTTTTTTATAGGTGTATATAACCCAGTCACCCTTCTGTAGATGAGAATGATTTCTGGATCAACATCAAACTCAAGATATTAACTATTGAATCAAAAGCCTAGGGATAATAAAATACTCATAATATTACTGAACAGAGCCAGTGGCTTAAGAATCTTATATTGTTAGCTGGTCAGTGGTGGCACACACGTTTGATCCCAGCACTTGGGAAGCAGATGCAGGCAGATTTCTGAGTTCAAGGCTACCCCTGTCTACAGAGTGAGTTCCAGGGCAGCCAGGGCTACACAGAGAAACCCTGTCTCTTCAGATCGGAGGTCAGACAGGACCTGCAAAATCAAACAGGTTGGAGAACAAACAGGCGGAGGCCAAGTAGAGTTCTATCAAGGCGACAATTTACTAGGGGTGTTTTGAGCTTATATAAGAACTGAAACCTCCAGAAATAAAATATTTGCATAACATAAACTTTGAGAAGGGAAGAGTCTGGAGGAAGTCAGGAGGGAGTCACCAAAGGCTCCCTTGTCTGCGGATGTCCTCAGGCAATAGGCATTGTCATAGTTGTTTCTCAGCCTGAGCTTCTCAGGGAACTTCTTTCAAAGATAAGCCAATAGTCTGCAGAAGGTCTTTTGGCTTAATTCTCTAGGTGACCCCCTCGGGCAGAAGCCACCAAAGGTCTGAGGCTGAACTGGGCATGGGAGGCAACAGAAATTTTCATTTATAACCTCATTTATGATTACTATACTTTATATGATTATAACAAGAAGATACAACTTTTTGGGGTGTATTAGTTAATGCATATTTATTATAGAATTACTAAGATATAATGAAATAAATGTAAATTGTGTTTGGAAAACATGATATGGACTTTTATTTGTGAACCTTAAAATAAACGAAGCAAAGTTTTTGTAACACATATAGAAAGTAATTTGTAATGACCAAGATTCATAAAATTACTTCTTTAAATTACAATTATATTTTTATAACTATATTACAATATCCTTTCATGTTAAAATTATTGGAGTGATCAGGAACTCAAGGCTCATACCTAAACATAATAAAAGCAATTTACTGCAAGCCAATATCAAATTAAATGGAGCGCTATTTGGAGCAGACCCACTAAAATCGAGGCAAGACAAGAATGCCCACTCTCCCCATATCTATTCAATATAGTACTGGAAGTTCTAGCTAGAACATTAAGATAACAAAAACAGATTAAGGAGATACAAATTAGCAAAGAAGAAAGAAAGGTATCATTATTTGCAGATATGATAGTATTCATAAGCCACCCCAAAAATTCTACCACCAAACTTCTACAGCTGATAAACAACTTCAGCAAAGTGGCCAGATACAAAATTAGCTCAAATAAATCAGTAGCATTCCTTTATACACATGATAAACAGGCTGAGAAAGAAATTAGAGAGGCAACTCCCTTCACAATAGCCACAAATAATATAAAATATCTTGGGGAAATTCTAACCAAAGTGAAAAATCTGTATGATAGTAACTTCACATGTCTCAAGAAAGAAATCAAAGATCTCAGAAAATGGAGAGATCTCTCATGCTCAAGGGTTGGTAAGGTTAACATCATAAAAATTGCTATCCTACCAAAGCCAATCTATAGATTCAATGCAATTCCCATCAAAATCCCAACAAAATTCTTCAAAGACATGGAAAGAACAATTCTCAAATTCATCTGGAAATGCAAAAACATACAAACAAACAAACAAAAAAACAAAATAGTGAAAACAATTTTTAACAATAAAATCGAGGTTCTCTAACATAATTATTATAATTTGTTCTGCTGGCAGATTTTTGTACCTGCTCAGTTTGGGGATTTCTTGTGTTTCCTGGCCCAATGTCTACACATTTTCCATCTCATATACGTTAATGCTAATGATACTGTGTTTAGCTAAAGATACTAATAGTTTTGTTATATGAAAAACAGTTGAAAATAGCATCAGATTACATGCCTTGATAAAGGAAAAGTTATTATTTGAAAACCATGTTATGCCAAGTTATGGTCCCATTTTTGTTATTCTACTCTAGTTACCTTGTATGATTTTTCAGTGTTTTTAATTAATTGATTGATTTACTTTTTTACACTCCATATTTCATTCCCTCCTGCCCTAGTCCACCCTCAGACTTTTCCACATCCCATACCTCCTCCCTACCCACTATCCCACCTGACCTCTAAAATCCCTGGGGCCTCCAGTCTCTTGAGGGTTAGGTATAACATCTCTGAATGAACACAGACCTGGCAATCCTCTACTGTATGTGTGTTGGGGGCCTCATATCAGCTGGTGTACACTGCCTGTTTTGTGGTCCAGTGTTTGAAAGATCTCAGAGGTCCAGGTTAATTGAGGCTGCTAGTCCTCCTACAGTGTCACACTCCACCTCATGTTCTTTCAGTCTTTCCCTAATCAACAACAGGACTCAGCTGTTTCTGTCCATTGGTTGGGTGCAACTGTCTGCCTCTGACTCTTTCAGCTGTTTGTTGGGTCTTTCAGAGTGAGGTCATACTAGGTCCATTTTTGTGAGGCGTTCCATAACCTCAGTAATAGTGTTAGGCCTTGGGACCTCCCCTTCAGCTGGATCCCACTTTGGGCCTGTTGCTGGACCTTCTTTTCCTCAGGATCCTTTCCATTTCTATCCCTATAATTCTTTCAGACAAGAACAGTTATGGGTCAGAGTTGTCATTATGGAATGGCAACCCCATCCCTCACTTGATGTCCTGTCTTCCTGCAGGAGGTGGGCTCTATAAGTTCCCTCTCCCTACTGTCAGGCATTTCATCTAAGGTCCCTCCTTTTGAGTCCTAAGAGTCTCTCACTTCCCAGGTCTCTGGTACATTCTGGAGGGTCCCCCAACCTCCTATCTCCTGAGGTTGCCTGTTTCCATTCTTTCGGCTGGCCCTTAGAGCTTCAGTCCTTTTTCCACACCCAGTACTAGATGAGGTTCCCCTCTCTCCCCAACTCCCTCCCCATCCCACCATACCTCTCTTTCTTTTCACTTGTTATTGCTTTCTTCTCCCTCCTAAATGGGACTGTTTTAAAAAGAATAGATATAAGTTGTGGATGGCCCAGTTGCTGTCTGTATTTTGATGTTAATTCTGCTTTCCCAGGAGGGATTGTCTGGAACAAGGAATGAGGTACTCAGGTGACTTCTTGTGAACCTTCCTCCAATGAATAAAGGGACCAATCACTTGGTGAGTAGGTGGGACTTCAGGGTTGGTTAGAGGAAGAGAGGAAGCAGGAGAGAGGTAGGGGCTTTTTGTACTGGGCAGGACAAGATGTAGCTACTAGTGTCTTCTGGATTAGATGGCAAATCTGACAGAATTCTCCACCTGAGGATTTAGATTTAATATGGTTTACAAGATTGGGATTCTAGTTGTTGTGGCCAGAGACTGAGTTACCATTGTTTCTGAACTAAGCTGGTGTTGTGTTTTCCTTCACATGGCAGTTTGACTGAGTTCCAAAGAGAAAGGTAGGGCAGCAAGTGTGGGTTTGTCAGATGTGCACCACAAAGACTGTGGGGGTTTTGAAGCTTGAGGCTGGCATGGTAGTGACCTGCCAGTAGGGAACTTAGAAACTTAGTGGAGACATTTCAGGAGCTCCAGGTCAGAGAGTCTGCCAAGATGAGAACACCCCACTGGTGCTACGTGGCCTGCAAGAGCCCAGTGTAGTGCTGGAACTTGATGTTTCTTTTATAATATTTCCCGAAACAGATATAGGTCATTATTTGTTCATGCTATTAAATTAAACAATAAAAGAAATTATATGATTAATATAAACAGTGTTTATACTAAATGTGTTGTTTACTTGAATTTTGTAATTATAGATTTAAACTTATCTTTTTTTGAATTTTAGAAGTTTTTCTCAGTCTACAGCTATGCTGAATCATCTATACTCTGGATATAATAGGATTTTATTATCTATAGACCTAATGCCTGTTATTGGGATGTTATTTAGTAGTAAATGAAGCTGTGTAGAATGAATAAGGCTAACTATCTAAGATGCAATGTTTTATTTACTTTTCTTCTCTCATATATTACACCCTAGCCAGTTTCCCATCCCTTCACTCCTCCTAGTCCCCTTTAACCCTCAGCCTTCTCTCTCCTACAGATCTATTTCCCTTCTGACTTATTTGTTTTTATCCTCAGTCTCTGGGCCATCTGAAAGGTTGAAGTTTGGTCTTTTGCTTGTATTGTAATGTGAAATACTGGCTCCCACGGCCTGGTTGCTCCCAGGGACAAGAGTCTACTTGTATACACAGGATCATTTAATCTTGCCTCCAAGTTATCCCTGATTAGTGAATAAAGAAAGGTGCCTGGAACTCAGAAATCTGCTTGCCTCTGCCTCCCAAGTGCTGGAATTAAAAGTTTAAAGGCATGTGCCACCACTGCCCTGCATCTACAGAGTGAGTTCCAGGACAGCCAGGACTACACAGAGAAACACTGTCTCAAAAATCAAACAAACAAACAAACAAACAAAACGAAACAAAACAAAGCAAAACAAAAGAAAGATGCCTATATCTAATAGCTGGACAGAAGAGAGAGTCAGTTCTTAGATTCCTGGGCTTGGGGTCTGAGAAGGCTACAAGGGGAAGAGAAAGAAGATAGGAGGAAGGCACCATGGGGTGAATTATGAAAACATGGCCATGAGGGATGGCCAGTTGAAGTTAAGAACAGCATAGATTGAACATAGTAAGTTATGATTCAGGGTTGTAGAAATTTTTCTTAGTTATTAGATACATGTCTCTTTGGCAGAGAATCCCTCTCAGTATGCTGTATTTTCCTTTCTTTCCATAACAAATATGACAAATTCAATTAATGTAGAAACTATGTATTACTATTATTATTATTATTATTATTATTATTATTATTGCTATTATTTTACAGTTTAATTACTATAGTATACTGGTAGTAAATAACACTAACGTAGACATAGCTTTATGATAGAGTGTGTGCGTAATATATGTGGGATCCTAGTTCAATCCTAAGTACTATAAAAACAAAACCAAGTTAACATAGCTGAAAACTGTAGCATGTGTTTGAAATCCCAGTGGAAGTGGAAGCGGAGGAATCATGAGTTCAATGTCATCCTACATGAGATCCAGTATGAAAAATGAAAGCAATTAGCAGCAAAAAGGTCATATGTTTGAAAGAGAGTAGGAAGGGGTATACAGACTTGTTTGGAGGGCTAAAAAGAAGAGGATAAATATAATCTCAAATAATAAAAGAAACACCTGAAAAAGAAGAGAGAAAGAAAGAGAAAGAAAATCACCACCACCATCAAAACCAACAACAATAACCAATAAAGTTGAAAATTCCAGTTGATCCATTCTCATCAGACATTATTAGGAGACTTGCAAATGTCCCAAATAGCCACTAAATGCTATATCATATTACTAATCATCAGAAAAAATGCAAATGATACCTCTTAGTAGTCACGGCCTATGACTGGCATGTAGCCATCTGCACACTCTTACACATCTGACCATCATGAATCAATGTGTGGGTATTTTGTTATTGTTGTTGACCTTGTTTGGGGGCTTCTTGAATGCTGTGGTCCAACTTCTACTTGTATATAACCTTCCTTTCTATGGTCCTAATATCATTGATCATTTTATCTGTTATATACCTCTTATTAAAATTGACCTGCACAAACACCTATGTTATTGGCCTCACAGTTGTTGCCAATGATGAACCAATATATGTTGTTTAAAGATCAAAATGTGACTCAACTTGTTCATTAAATGCATGAATATACTTTCAAAACAAATATAAATTACACAGAAACACCTGCATTTCAGATTCTTAAAAGCTGCTGTCTTAGTATTTCTGTTCTGAGATCTCACAATAATACTTAGAAACCCATAATTACTTGGTTTTGTTTCAATATTTTTCTTTCCATAATGTTAAATGCATATTGTTTTGACATTTTAGCAAACAGTGCCAATAGCAAACATTCAAATATTTAAATATCTTCTAATATTTTATTATACTCAAATATAAATATAAATATAATGACTTTTAGGCTCTCTCTGTACTCTTTTTTTATAGTGTATCTCAATATATTTTGGCTTGTGTACTTCGTGCTTATGCATATATGTTCTCTATCCCTCCCCATGTCTCTATCTCTGTTTGTCTCTGTCTCACTACTCTGTCTCTGTGCCTCTGTGTGTGTGTGTGTGTGTGTGTGTGTGTGTGTGCGCGCATGCAATGAATGCACTGCTAGTGCCCATTAATCTTCATGCAGACAAAGAAAAGGCAATTGAGTATCATCATGTGTTTCACATTGTCTTAGTTCCTAGAAACAAGGTCTGTGGATGGACCTAGAACTTTCTAGATATCTGATAGATTAGCTATCCAAGGTTCAACTGCAGCTCGCCTGTCTCAAAAATACCAGCCCTAGGTTAAAATTACACTGCCATACTTGGCTATAGACAGACGCAAAGGGAAAGCAGAGAAATTTCTTATAGTTGCACAGTGCTGAGTTTGTTTCTTCCACAGGGCTATCTCCCTAGCCTAAGGTATTTATTATTTTAGTATGTGTCAGGAGCCACTAATAAACTTCTCCAGATTTTCCTGATGACATTCTTCATTTCCTTGTTCCTGAAAGTGTAAACCATCGGATTGAGCAATGGTGTCAAGACATCAGCAAATACAAATACATTTTTCTCCGAAGAGAATGGCGATGTAGGTCGTGCATATATTAATATACATGGAACAAAGAACAAAACCACAACAGTAATGTGGGACCCGCAGGTAAATAGAGCTTTACGTCTCCCTTCAGAACTGTGGGTTCTCAAAGAGAACAAGATGACACCATAGGAAACAAGCAAAAAGGAAAAGATAATGATGCAGATAGACCCACTGTTAGCAAACACCAAAATGACAAATATGTGTGTGTCAGTGCAGGCAAGTTTCAGTAATGGGAACAAGTCACATATGAAATGATCAATAAAGTTAGGGCCAAAGAAAGGCAACTGCAAAGTGAATATAATTTGTATGATAGAATGCAAAAATCCCCCTGCAAAGGCTACTCCCACCAGGATGCCACAGAGCTTCCTGTTCATAATGGAAGAATAGTGCAAAGGCTTACAAATGGCCACATAGTGGTCATAAGCCATAGCTGCCAGGATGATCACCTCCACAGCACTGAAGAAGTGGACAGAAAACACTTGTGTGATGCAACATTCAAAGGAGATGGTCTTTCTCTCATAGAATAAATCTATAGTCATCTTGGGTGTGACAATAGAGGAGACACAAGCATCCAATAAGTACAGGAATGCCAAGAAGTACATGGGGGAGCCCAGCAGTGCAGGGCTACAGACAATGGTCACCACAATCATCATGTTGCCCCCGATCGTTGCAAGATAGAGCAACAAAAATATAATGAATAGGAGCTTCTCAACATTTGGGTTTTGTGAAAGTCCCAGGAGTACAACTCAGTGACAAAGCTCTGGTTTTGCATGATTCATAAGAGGAAAGGGAAAGTAAAGTCCATTCATATAAATCTGCAATGAAGAAAATTGTGATGTTTCATACAATGTGTAATACCAGCATCAACAAAAGGTCCTTCCTTTGGCAGAATTATCTTCACTCACTTTTATTACCCTTGAAACAGAATATTAGAATATTTTGAAGGGCAGAGTTTCATATTAGGTCAAATAGAAACAATTTTTATCGCATTTTAAATATTATAGCAGAACCTCTCTATATGAGCTAGAAAATAAGAATAGTTTAAATTCAAAGGTTCAAAATTTATAATTCTCAAGGTACCATTTGAAAAGCAATATTAAAAGGTATTTAAAATAATATAGCTGTTATACAAAATCCGTAATTATTAATTGTGTCTCTCATCTACATTTAATGAGACAGTACCACAAAATGTGCAAAAACTAAATGGAGCAGAGAATATTATCTACAAAGGAAGAAAAAAAAATGAAAGCACTTCAAGGTTCACCAAAAAATGCAGACTACATTTTGAACTGTGTTTCAAACTATGAAGTGGAATAGAACCTCAAGAGAACTATTCCAAGCCTCATGAAAGAAAAAGTGATGTGGGGTAGTGTCTGCTATTACACATGATACAACGATTGAAGAGTTAAAACATATTTCATCACTTTAGAAAAATTATGTTGTTATGACACCTAAGCTAAACTAATGTAAAGACAGTAACTGTTCAGGACAGAATCCTAGTCAATAATATGTGGCATAATCTATTGTTACTATTTTTAATGAAAGTATGAATAAAAGTGGAAAGTTTAAACAAGAAAAGACGTTTAAAATGTATTTTGTTCTGTTTTGTGTTGTTTTGCTTTTCTCAGTGAGAACTTCAGTTGGTCTTTTTGTATTCTTCATCTCTCTTTAAAACTTAGAGAACCTTCTTCCTTTGCTCATGTGTGAACAAGGCATATTGAAAATGGCAAAAGAAAAAGGACAGAACCAATCAACAACATATGAAAATTACTAAAGGCCGTATAGCTGAAGTGAAAAAGTAATTCACATTTCTCCTTTAAGAAATTCCACTTTTACACCACCATGAAAAACAAACTTAAATATAATTTAGACTCTTGACAATTAGTTATTTGGCAATTTTGAAAACTTGTGTGGGAGTGGAGAAGTACTTGAGGAGAATACTTCAAAGTGCTTAATGCTATTCCAGGAGACTTAGGTTACTTCCCAGCACACACATGATGGCTTATATTCAAGAAGAACCATCATCCTCTTCTGAACTATATATGTGCCAAGCAGAGACCAGTACACATGCATGGATATAGAGAAAACATTTTAAATAAAATAAAATGTATTTAAAATAAATAAAAATACAACCTTTCCTTGTAAATACCATTCTGAGAAAAATGGCTAGAGGTGTATATGAATTTGCTATAAAATATACTCATTAATGGGTTAAATGCTTGTTCACAGGGTTTATGAGAACTCAAGCAGGATAGACAAAGGACTACACAAAATACAAAATCATAGGTCATAGTGCACCTGCTTGCAAATGTTGCAATAAAAATCCAGAGGGATTAAGGATGGCATCACAGTATGGGGTTGTGAGAAAGAAGATAGGAGGACTTGAAGGAAGGAGAAAAGAAGAAATAGTGTAAGTATATTCTAACAAAAAAATTAAAGTTATAAATAAACCAAAAAAGAAATAGAAAACACAAGGACAGAGTATAAAAAACTTAAAGTTCTTTAGACTTGTGCTTAAATCCAGACACTCCCCTTTTACTTTGTCATGAATTAGTTTACATAATGTTCCCAAATTCTATAAACCTCAGGTTCCTTTTCTGTTAATGCTCCTAATAGGAAAATGTATAAATATTGCTTATGGAACAGCACAGTTATCTCAGGTAGCCTTCCTGCAGGGAGTACCAAGTACAGTAAGAGGTTATAAGGAAGATAAGCTCTATGTTCATCTAAAAATTAGTAATTCTTAGCTTCTTTCATGTCCTATTTAATACAATCACTAGTAACAAGCAAAACAGTGCCATCATATTTTGAATACATAAGTTTCTAAAATTTGTCTTAAAATGTCCACCAGAGTATATACACAGTCATATATTACTATCAAAGGGTTAGAGTTTATAAATTATTTAGAAAATGATTGATCTACAAGCTCTATTCTGAATTGAAGCCTTTAACAATACGAGACTATTGATTGGAAATTAAGTTATATATAAATAAAAACTGTTGTTTAGATTAGGCAAGTATATCTATGTTCTGTTCATGATTTTGACAACCACATGCAGTATAAAGCTGTGTAGTAGGATCTTGTAATCCATGTAAGTGATATGATGGATTTTCCTGTTTGATTTTCTTGTATTAATACAAATTTAGGTAAAAACAAGATGTGCCGAGGATAAGAGAATATGATCATTACTACATGGGACAATTGTATTTACCTCCACTGCAATACCAGTGCTTAGAAAACAATATGGAAGAGAATGGGGGAAGTGTAATAGCTGAGGTATGGGAAGGAGTGCTCTACCCTCTGCACTTGATGTAGCTATTAAGTTCATAATGTAGCTGCAGTCATCTGCAAAAGATCAAGAAAACCAAAAGTCTCCCACATTTTATGGGAAAGATAATTTCCACCCCTCCTAGTTCTGAGGAGGTATTTGCACTTAATATTTGTTAGGGATGGGTAACCCTTCTTTACTGAGGATCTATCTGGTCCCCATGTTCCAGTGTCTAAGACCACACCCATGTGCAGCTGGGAAATACTACCATATTTAATTGTAGACATGTATCAACATTTTAAATATACAGAAAAACTGAAAATATATTAAAATTAGGCCAAATATATTGGTAAGTAGAAAGAAAATTGAATTACTCCTATTTTCAAATAGGCAAAAAAAAAAAAACCCAAAACCCCAAAACAAAAATCAAACAAACCAAAACAACTCTACAACAACAACAATAACAACAACAAAAACAGTTTTAGTGTAATGTAAACTTTTCAGTATAATATGAACTTGTCACAGAAAAAAAATAACAAATTGCAAGTTTTGGCTCAATGAAAGATAAATTGAAGTTCTTTACTTTGATAGAAATTTGAGAAAGTTTAATGAGGACATGGCTGGGCTCAAACTCACCATTTAACTTAGGGTACACTTAAATTTCTTACACTCTCTCCTCCACCTTCAAATTCTAGAATTAAAACATTGTGTCATTACATAGAGGCAAATTTATAGTTTTGTATCAAGATATCCTTCAAACTATAAATTACAAGGAACATATAAGTATTAATTTCAGCACTATTTTAAACATCAGCAATACATGGTGATATAAAAAAATTAATTATTTAAAGGACAGGGGTATTTTCAAAGTTTAACCAAGTACAATAAAATTGGTTCATTCCAATAATACTTTCAGAAAACATATCATGAAATATCTCCATACCACAATTCTGCTTATACTTTTTGTACTAATAAATTCAGTTATCAATGAAATGAGATGATGATTCAGTGTCAGGTTGGATCACAGAAATTCGTAAAATACTCATAACAGTGATGATTTGTAAATAACAAAATTACAACCCCCATCATATCACATTATTAATGAAACACAAGTAACATGAAGACCTCAACTGTGAAACATTTCAGACTGAGTTATGGCATGAATATGGTGACCTCCAGGGACAGTGGGAACTACTATTTTGCCTAAGGAGGGGAACCAGCCCAGGCTGGAAATGAAGCAAGCCAAAACTCCCATGCTAATCATAGTGAGTTAAGTCAGAAATCCAAGGAAAATTACATGGTTGTTTAGTGATAGTTACTACATTTATAACCTATAAATGTTACTTATAAGATGTTATATATTTTGTAATATATCCTTTGTTACTAATGTTGAAATATTTACAATTAGTCATCAAAATTAAAACCCACAAAATTAACTTCTTTGAAGTTGAGTAGGTTGTGAAATTTGCAGGTCATTCACCTAAGTACTGAGCTAATAGTCTGAGAGTAAAAGATCGCACAATAATGTTTTGATATTACTTTATATGTTATTATGTTACCTTAGATGGCCATAATGAAGAGACAACTCTCCCATCTTCAAATACTCTTGGATTTCACATCCACTTTTTAATGTAAGAACCAACCGACTCTGCCAACATTTCTCCTAAAAACATCCCTTCTACCTCCTAAAAGTCATGTAGATACACGTCCAATGGCTGTTCCTCATTGTTTCTATGACCTTCACAGAAGGAACTGTGGTCTCTGGGCCATCTCTTTGAGGAGTAACTTTGGGGAGTTTTCCTCCCTGTGTTCAACTATGCATATTGTCTCACTCGTCCTTATTCATCCATGATAACAACAAAGCTAATTGTCATGCCAATCTGTGTATATAAGCACCATGCACTAAGCAATTGTACCACTGGATAACATCCAATCAATATATAAAGAAAAAGATTTCTTTGTTAATATAAAGTGTGAATAAGATTCAAAGCTATCTGAGGAATGGGCAAATTGACATTCTAATCTAAGTAGCTGACTCAAATATATTTCAAACAAATAAAAATATTTTGATCACTAATTAAAATTAATTTTATGTTAAATTTCAAAAGCCCTTCATATTTTTATTTCAGACCATTAGATACCAATAAAATATTGCTTGCTTCTATGTGTAGCTACAGAAATTCCTTTCAGCTGCTCTCCAAGAACTACTTTCTTTTCAGGTAACTAATAGTTTCTCTCTTTTCTAGTTTGCTCTGCTGGGTTCCCCAAATATCTCAACTTTCCTTGTCTTGCTATTTCTGAAATTTATGGGAAAGGACTTTTTCCTGCTTACCATCACCATCTTCATAATGGCTTGTGGAGCTTCTCTTTTGATGTCTTAGTGATTTGGATATGTTTAAGCAATCAAGTCTTGACAAGAAGCACTAAAGCAGATCCTATCTTTATCTAGGATTTTCCTGAAGCAGAAATGAAAGTGTTAGAGGACATTAAGTGTACTTAATTCACAGCATTCAATTTGTGACCTTATTTTGATCATACTTCCCCTTTCTTAAGTATGGGTTGTCATATAACAGTTTAAAGTGAACATTTTATATTTGTTTACAATATTGCATAGAGTTGTACAGCATGTCAATGTACCTTGACCCTTCACAATTATCCTTTATACAGTCTCAAGAAATAACACATTTATAACCAAACATAGGAAAGGTGAATTTACTTACAATAGTTGAATATGTACTTAGAAAACAAGTAAAGTGCTATTGCAAAGATAATATAAAGCTCAGAAGTTGATGCTTTCTATACTACTTGATTTCTACATGAAGATGAAAAATGAAATATATTTAATTACGTTAAACATGAAGAAATTGAACATCAAAGAAAAGGAAGATGAAGAATTATTGAGCAAGAAAGCAATCAAGTTGCATTATTAGAAAGATGGAAGAAAAAGGAAAGGAGGAATGAAAAGGGGAAGGATGGAAGGGAAAAATGAAGGAAGGAGGGAGGGAGCGAGGAAGGAAGGGAAGCAAGTGAAATGGGAGATGGTGGGAAATGAGGAAGGTCTTTACTCTTTAACAACTGCTTATTGGGCACTTAGGCAGTTACTACTATTAACTGATATTTTCTGTTTTTCTATATTTTTAAATAGCTTTTGTATGTCTTGATCTGTGTCATAAAACCTGAAATACACATGAGGTATATGTATATAATCCCTCCAAGATCCCAGTTATGAAGTAAAAAATCTCATAGTTTTCAGTAAACACATGATATCCTGACTACAAAATAATTAAAGTGTGTTTATATAATTAAAAACATCACTGAAAATGTAAAAAATACATTTATGAGTCTTACCATATATATTTTGGTGAAATATGTAGAGATGGCCCGTTCTTACTCTCTGTGAAGAATATTCCTTTCAGTGGTGACCAAAAGGCAATGTTTGTAGCTAATTATTCCTTCCAATTTAACAGATACACCAGCGAAGGTAGAGGATGTTCCCAATGTTCCTCTCTTATAAACTTAATCACCTTTTAAGGATAAAGAAAAATAACAGAGCCAAAATCTCTCCTTAATTGCTAGTGGAATTTAATGTGGTTTCCTGAGAGATGCTCTACCTCTGAGACTTACCCTAAACTCTCCCAGGGTTTGAACAATTTCTTGCCCAGGTGTTGCTGAGATGCAATACTATATACTTTTCAGTGGCTAGAGTGTTCACATATCTTTTACATCCAAAGTCTGCTTTTAAAAGTGCTTTGGGAGGCTCTGTTGATGATCCTTTTTTTATACCATCATGTCAGAGAACAGATAGGATAATGATGGGATTACATGATGAATGGGGTACTGTGTCTCTACGTAGAATTTAAGTGAAATTGTTGTATACTTTTCCAATGTAACAGATGGGTTTTCTCATAAGGAGTCTATCAATTAATCTGTAAGCATAATATTCAATTTTCCAGGAAAATATTACCAATGAGAGTATGCAGTAATAGCAGTGTCTTTATTTCCTCTAGGATGTTTGGCTTCATTTTTATTTTTTGACAATTTCACACATATGTATGCTGATGGACTAGCTTCTTCCCAAATAATCTTTCTATATTCTTGTCTTTTGATTTTGACCCAATGACTCTAGGATTACTTGTAGAAACATGAACAGAGGATTATCAATGCATGCGTATTTTACCTATGGTTATATAATTGAAGAAAATGATTCTCCCTTTTTAGGAACATTTGACTGTCAATAACTCCTTAGTGAGGAGAGGGTAGTCATGAGTTCCTTCTCTATCAATGATGAAGTGTTGAAAGGCCCAATTCTTTGTGAGTCTTGTGCAGGCATGCACAGGCACTATAATTCATAATCGCAGTGGCTATGTTTTGTCTAGAAGACAGAATTTCATAGCACACATCCTAATTCTCCATCTCTTGCATTGTCTATGCCCTCTCTTATAAGATGTTCATTGGTTCTAGGAGCAGGTATTAGAGATAAGCTTTAGGTTTTGTTATGTTTTGTTTGTTTGGTTTGGTTTGTTTTCTGCATAGATACTGTTTAACTCTTCCTAGAACTTTGTACACTAGCCACCTAAAATCAATATTTTGAGAAATTCTTAAGTGTGTGAGCACCTCTGAAATTAAATGAAGTTCAATATTTTCCACTTAGAGTGGCAGAATGTAAATGTTCCTATCCCAAAAGGAAGCAATGAGGGCACAGGGAAGAATTTAATAGAATAAAAGCAATAACAAAACTCAGTAGAGCTATTTACTAATCCTGTGATCCATGTTCCTGCCATCCTGACTTGTATTAAAAGCGTTGAGATCAATAGGGATTCAGTAGCCCAACTACTCCAAATCTACTAACCACCACAGAGACATGCACCATCATGAGCCATCTCTATCCCAAGCTTGGATACTTGTTCTGTCTATGTCACATGACCTGAAATCTTTGCACTCTAGTATCTCCATTGAAGACCTCACCTTCACAGCTTTTAGCAATGGCTTATCAGATGATCCCTGAAGGGACTCCAAGTCTTCTACACTATGCTAAAATTCGGTCTCGGTCAGAAAATCAGGGACAAGACTCCATAAATCCTGATATTTTAAAGAATTCATGACTACAAATAGAACACCAGATGTACAATACTGCTAAAATTACCTGACACATAAAGATACTGCCAGAAGCCTTTGGTTCATAGGTATATGAGCTTCTATGTCCTCAAAAGGGGAAGTACTTAGATTTCCTTAGATTTCTTTCCTGAAGCAGTGAATTTTTCAGGTATATTCTCAGATCATACATTCTCCTTTCAAATGAGTTAACTTTTTCTCATTTTGGAGCCTTTTGTGGGTAGGATCATGCCTTAGGCTCTTTTTCTGTTATCACAGTTCAGAAAAGGATGTTTCTCTTTAGCAAATATGAGCTCTTTTAATGACACATCTTGCTATGTGATTTTTCTTACAGTTTTTCTTACAATACACATTTTTACAAGAGAAAGGTTCTTTGTGTAAGCATAATGGTATTATTGTACAGTGCATGAAGTTTATCCTTTGTTACTTAAATGCTGAATTCTTTGCCCTCATATTTTGTTTCAATCAGGACCTCCATTGTAATGCATATGACAGGAATCTCCTTTCTCATGTTTGTGTAACCAATGTTTACCATTTATTCTGTGCTTTGTCAATAAAAGCTCATCACCCAACTGCAGGGCAGAAGAGAGAATATGATGGTACTTTCACCAGCCACAAGAGGGAGAGAGAAGAATAAAACTGAGCCATGAAGAAGATGAGATATCATGAGAATTCAACTGGAGAGTGGAAGACCCTAGATGCAAATATTATGGGAATTTTGACTGGAAGATAGCCAGATTAGTTTAGAGGATCAGTGACTGTCCAGGTATTATGGCAAATCTTTTTTTTTTTCAATTAGATATTTTCTTTATTTACATGTCATGTGATTTCTCCTTTCCCATATGATTTCTCCTTTGAGTTTCCCCTCAAAACAACAACAACAACAACAAAAACAGATCAAAAAACACCCAAAAAACAAGAACAAATCCCTGTTGCCTCCCCCTTCCCCCTGCTTGCCATCCCACCCTCTCCCACTTATTGGCCCTGGCATTCCCCTACACTGGGGCACAGAACCTTCACAGGACCAAGGGCCTCTCCTTTCATTGATGGTCGACTTTGCAATCCTCTACTATACACATGCTGCCAGAACAATCAGTCCCACCATGTATTATCCTTGGTTGGTGGTTGAGTCCCTGGGAGCTCTGAGGGTACTAGTTAGTTCATACTGTTGTTCCTCCTAAGGGGCTGCAAACCCTTCAGCTCCTTTGGTCCTTTATCTAACTCCTTCACTGGGGACCCTGTACTCAGTTCAATGGATGGCTGTGAGCCTCTACTTCTGTATTAGTCAGGTACTGTCAGAACCTCTCAGGAGAGAGCTATAACAGACTGGCTTGTCCTTCCTTTGGTCTCTGCTCCATAGTTAGTCTCTGCAACTCCTTCTGTGGGTATTTTGTTCCCCCTTTTAAGATGGCATGAACATCCATCCACATTTTGGTCTTCCTTTTTCTTGAGTTTCTTGTGGATTGTAGGTTGTTCTTCGTGTATTCTGAATTTCTGGGCTAATAACCACTTATCAGAGAGTGCATACCATGTAAATTTTAGACTAGCTCTATCCTAAGAAGCTAGTTAGTACAAAGAAAATTAGCCTTTGCATTAATTTGCTGTGTATATTTAAAATTACTGTTATGTTTTTCTTCCTTGATAAACCACATATTTTAAAAAACTCTTGCCCAAACTTTCTGCACTCTCTCATTGAAGACTATTATGATACATACAATAATATATAGCCATAAAAGAGCATAAATGTTCACTTGTCCTGAAATTTCCTCTGCTAAATAAACTAGTTCATTATCTTTAAACTCAACTCAAAAACACAGGACATAGGCAGGATAAAACAAGGTTCTTGACAAATATGTCTCACAAAAGGTAAATACTCAATTTTATGGTATAATCTTTGTAACTTCAGGAGAACTTTGCAACCCTCTATGGTCTGCATTTCTTTCAGTAGCTGGTCTTCTAAGCTTCTACCACAATGACTCAAAACATCTTTACCTTCATAATGCTTTTGCTAGCTCACAGTATCAAACTCTTCCAAACTGTGGTCATGTTTATCAAAGCAACAACCTCCCACCCTCGTACCAATTTACCATATTACTTTCTTTTAAATATCACATCGATAGACACTTAAAGTAGAATGCTGTACTGTGACTCACAATGGAGTTTCATAACTATTACTGTAGTTAGATGTGTCCTGCAATGATGGAGTCAGTTACACAACTTGATGCTTCTCCAAAAGCAAAAGTGCTCTTAGATGCTGAGAGCCACAAAATTTATATATATAATAAGAAGTAAAAATGTTGGAAACTTAAGTTCAAGCATATAATAAAAATGGCATGTAATATGACAAAACAGGGATAAATATAAGTAATGGAGAGATGAAGACAACATTCATCTCTTGTAGGAAGTATCTACTATTCTATGTTATCCAGTTATATAAAATCTGCCTTAATATGTTAAATTTGAAATTTTAATAATATTTTAGTTTAGTGTATTCCTAGGATTTTGTTTTTTAAATGGTCCAAATAAACTTGGGGAATTAGTAGCTTATTTGTCTTCCACTTCCATGTTATCGCCTATCATTGAAAGAAGTTGGGGCAGGAATTCAAGCAGAAATTTTGAGGCAGAGAGTGAAACGAACACTATGGAGTAACATTGTTTATAGGCATGCACACTTGAATTACTTGATTTACTTTCTTATAAACTTCAGGACTACCTGCTCAGGAATTGTACAAACTTGGTGATAGATTCCTATACCAGTTATCAACCAAGGAAATCACTACAGGCTTGCCTACAAGCCAAGATGATGGAGGCATTTTCTAAATTAATGTTACCTCTGCTCATTTAGTCCCTTTGACTCTATCTTTTGTCCACTTGACAAATAAACAAAACTACCCAAATATCACCTAAAGCTGTCAATTAAATTTTATTGAAGATATATTTCATTTCTTTAGTAAGATTTATTCTGGTATATATATATATATATATATATATATATATATATATATACTTTTATAATATTTTTGTTTTTGTTTTGTTTTTCTTTTCTGTTGTTATATATGTACTGAATAATATCATCTAAAAATAAGAATACTATATCTGTTATAATATTCATTCCCTGAAAATTTCCTGAAAGTATCAAAAATATTAAAAAGGAACATAATTGAAACAATTCTCATAAATGTTGGGAAAGCATGTTTACATAGTATTATAACATGTGCATGCAGTTTTGGGTACTCTTCTGGATCATCTGGAGTCAATAAACTTAATTTTTACCTGTAAAATTCTGTTAGGGTTTGTTATAAAGAACCTCTTATCTCTTTCCACACCACACTTTCTCTGCTTTTGGGTATACACAGAGTAATCCCCTTTTTTAGTCCAGGAACCAGACACAGAAGAGACTGGCACAAATTTGAAACTGAAATATGCACAACACATCAGACAGAACTAAAGACAGAGAGATCAAATACACACAACAGACAGTAGACACATCAATCACCACAGACTATAGACAGGTAGAAAAACAAGGAAAGACAAAAATAAATTGTGAGCTCACTCTTTGTCAACTAATGCAAGAAAGAGTTTATGTCTCTGTTCTTTAATGTGACATGTACAGATTTTTTATTACTTATTTTGTATATTTACATTTCAAATGTTATCCCTCCTCTTGGTTTCTCTCCCCCAAATTCCCACTCCACCCCTGCCTCTGCCACGGTGCCCCCCACTCACTCACCCACTCACTTGTGCCCCACTGTCCAATCTTTTCCTTACATTGGATCAAGCATTTACAGGACGCAGGACCTCCCCTTCCATTAATGGCAGACACGGCCATCCTCTGCAACATATACAACTGGAGCTATGGGTCCCTCTATGTGTATGCTTTGGTTGGTGGTTTAGTCCCTGGGAACTCTGGGGGATCTGGTTAGCTGATATTGTTGTTCCTCCTATGAGGTTGCAAACCCCTTCAGCTCTTTCAGTTCTTCCTCCAACTCCTCCGTTGGGGTTCTCGTGCTCAATCTGATGTTTGGCTGCAAGTGTCCACATCTGCATCCATAAGGCTCTGACAGAGCCTCTCATCTATACCAGATTCCTATCAGCAAGCATTTCCCAGCATTAGCCAGTGTCTGGGTTTGGTGGCTGAACATGGGATGGTCCCACAAGTGGAGCAGTCCCTGGGAAGTTCCTCCCTCAGTCTCTGTTCCACTCCTTGTCCCTGTACTTCCTTTAGACAGAAGCAATTCTGGGTTAAAATTTTGTGAAGCGTGAGTGGCTCCGTCCCTCAACTGGGGTCTATGCCTAACTGGTGGATATGGTCTGTACAGGTTCTCTCTCCCTTTTGTTAGATATTTCAAAATACCTAACAGGTATTTTGAAGGTCCTGGGAGCCTCTTCCTTTTCTGGTATCTGGGACTTTCTGGTGGCTAATCCTGCTTCCCATCCCCCATTACTATGCACCTCAGTTCAACTTCTTGATCCTCTGTATATCTTGCCTGTCTATTCCCAAACCTAATCCTGCCCCCCCTTTCTTCTCCCAATCCTCTCTTCCCCCAAGTCCCTCCCACCCTCAACCTTCCATGATTATTTTGTTCTCCCCTTCCACCAAGTAGGACTGAGGCACCCACACTTTAGTCTTCCTTTTTCTTGACCTTCATAAGGTCTGTAAGTGTATCGTGGGTATTCTGAGCTTTTATCTTAATATCCACGTATCAGTGAGTACATACCAAGTACGTTCCTTTGTGACTGTGTTGTCACTCAGGATACCTCACTCTGTATCCATTCTTCTGAGCGGGTAGGTGCATAGGTGGGGGAGCACTGTTGTGGAGTCAGGGGGATGAGGTTGGAGTGTGGGGTTTATAGGGGGAAACCTGGACAGGGGATAAATTTGAAATGTAAATAAACAAAATAACCAATAAAAATGTGTAGATGTCACATTTTCTAGTTCCATCTGTTTGCGTGCAAGTTTCTTGAAGTCATTGTTTTGAATGGCTGAGTAGTACTGCATTGTGTAAATATACCACATTTTCTATATCTATTCTTCTGTTGAGGGGCATTTGGGTTGCTTCCAGCTTCTGATTACTATAAATAAGGCTACTATGAACATAATGGAGCATGTATCCTTGTTATATGTTGGAGTATTTTTTTGGGTATATGCCCAGTACTGGTATAGCTGGGTCTTCAGGTAAGACTATTTTCAGTTTTTTGGGGAACTGTCAGACTGATTTCCAAAGTGGTTCTACCAGCTTAGAGTCCTACCAGCAATGTCAAACTAATGCAAGAAATAGTTTGTCTCTGTTCTTTAATGTGACATCTTACACTTTTGATACTTCCTCTGTGGTTTATTTATTAACTCCCAAAGAAAAGTCTCATGTGTCTTCTGTAGCTCCATGTATATTGTCAATGAGAAACAAAAACTATTAATATTCAGCATTTTTTAACCATAAAATCAATTGCTGACTCATGTTGCTGATTCTGACCAGGAGGTGCTTAACAGTAAGCTAATTTTCCATAAATTCCTGTTGATAATGAACCAAGACATAACCACGAAGTGACATAAATAGTCTCTATTGATGAGTATAAAAGCATAATTATTATTTGTATATATGAAGTTAGAAATATTACAATCACATAATATATTGAAATTAATTGACATTTTGGAAACTACTTTTAAATCTGCTTATTCTGGTTTCTATTCTTTCCTGTAAAGAGCATGGGACATGTGCTCACTTGTCATTATCTGTGCCTTGTTATGGCTAGGAAACTAATATCTGCAAGGATTTTTGTTGTGCTGGAAAAGGAGGACTATATGTGTGTTTCTGTATGTAATCAAGTGCCAGAGCTCACTGGAGTAGGACAGTCACATTGTCCAAGAGGAATTCAAGATGGCCTCATGTATTTTGTCATGAAATTGAGGAAGTAACTCATATTTCTTAGCAGAAAAGAATGAGATCACCTTAAAATGGATCCTGATGATACAGGAACACCTAAATGTCAGGTTCAGAGTTTCTCTGTCTACATTGATAGGTTATAAGATCTCAATGTGTCACTTAGAAACCTGTTTTCTCTTAAAATAACTTTAGTCTTTTCTTGTGAAAATACACACTTATTTTGTCAACCAAATCTTTAAATGAAACACAGAGTTAATAGAAAGAATTTAAAGAGTTAAAGTATTCAACTATATAACAAAATGAATGATAAGATAAAACTGAACTGGCTTTAATTTTATATAACAATGAGAGTAGTCAATCCAGAGTGAAGGTTTGAAACCAAAAATATATTCAATATCCCATCATTAAGGCACTCTGTATCAAATTATTTTATATATTCATAAAAATCATTGCTTTATTTTCCCAATGAAATACTCAGTTCTTTATTCTTTAGATTTAAAGAATAAATCCATTTTTGTGTGCTTATACTTGTTTATATGTGTGAGTTTGTGTGTTTGTGTGTGTTATTTGTGTTTTACATGCTAGTACACAAATAGTATTTGTGTCTGTGAATATGCATACAAATAAGCTAAAAGAAGGGACTGATAATGGACATTTGTAGCATTCAATATTATTTTCTTAAGCAATACTTCACTTAAACTTGAACTTACTGTTTGTCAAATATATTGATGATGAAGTAAAACCCTAAGATCTACAAATATTCTATCCACCAGTACTAGAGAAAAGTAGGTTTTCATGATTGTATTATGAGATGAGTTGTGAAAAATAAAACTCATACATACATTTTGGCATAGCAAGAATCTTTACCCATATATTCATTTCCAAAAAAGTATAAAAGCAATACTAAAATCTAGCAATAATCACTATTATCCTCTTTCACATATTTTTTCTGATGGCATTTATCATTTCCTTATTCTTGAAAGTGTAAATCATAGATTTAGGAATGGTGTCATGACCCTGACAAATATAAGCATGTTTTTCTCAAAGGAGAATGTAGATGTATCCCGTGCATATATAAATATGCATAGAACAAGAAACAAAATACCAGTTTACTCCTTGGGTTTATTTGCTTGGCAAACTGTTTTCCTGCCCTTTCCTTTGTGGTGATGTTTATCTTTATTGCTGAGGTATGTCTATTATATGCAGCCGAATGATGGATCCTGTTTTCATATCATTCTGTTTTTCTATGCCTTTTTATTGGAGAATGTAGACCATTGATATTGACAGATATTAATGAACAATTATTTTTAATTCCTGTTATGTTGGTGCTCTCTCTCTCTCTCTCTCTCTGTGTGTGTGTGTGTGTGTGTGTGTGTGTGTGCCATGTTTTTGTATGCTTCTCTTATTTTGTTTTTGCTGGTGTGGAATTATATATTTCCTGTGTTTTCTTGTGTGTAGTTAATATTCTTGATTTGTAATTTTTCATCTAGTATTTTCTGTAGAGCAGTACTTGTGGATAGATATTGCTCTAATTTGTTTTTCTCTTAGAATATCTTGTTTTCTCCATCTAAGGTAATTGAGAGGTTTGCTGGCTATAGCAGTTTGGCTTGACATCTATGGTTTCTTAGAGGCTCCTGGACATCTGTCCAGGTACTTCTAGCTTTGGAGTCTGTGTTGAGAAGTAGCCTGTAATTCTGATAGGCTTGCCTTTGCATGTTACTTGGTGATTTTTTCCTTTGCAGCTATTAATCTTCTTTCTTTGTTCTATAGATTTAGTGTTTTGATTATGATGTGTCTAGAGGATTTTCTTTTTTGGTTCAGTCTAATTAGTGTTCTGTAACCTTCCTGTATATTTATAGGCATGTCTTTCTTTAGTTTGGAGAATTTTTCTTCTATAGTTTCTTTGAAAATATGTTATGGATCTCAGAGTTGGGACTCTTTATTTTCTTCTATTCCTATAATTTTTAGGTTAGGTCTTTTTATCATATCCCAGATTTTCTGGTTGTTGTGTGTCAGGATTATTTTAGATTTTTCTTTTTCTTTGACGTCTGTATCAGTTTTTTATTGTATCTTATATACCTAAGATTTTCTCTTCCACTTCTTATACTATATGAGTGATTTTTGTGTCCCTTGTTCTGTTCTCTTTACCAGGCTTTCAGTTTCCAAGATTCCCTCAGTTTTTGTTTTCCTTATTGCTTGTATTTCCATTTTCAGGTCTTGAACAGTTTTGTTTGTTTTCTTTACCTGTTTAATGATATGTTCCTGCATTTTTTGAGGGATTTATTTGTTTCCACTTTAAAGGCCGCTACCTATTTGATTTTATTTTCTTGTATTTCTCTAAAGTATATTTTTTCATTTCATTTTTAAAGGCCTCTATAATCAACATAAGATTGAAATTAAGGTCATCTTCTTGTGCCTAGCTATGTTAGGAGATCCAAGGCTTGTTGTTATAGAATAACTGTGCACTGAAGTTGGCATATTACCCTGGCTTTCATTGATTATGTTCTTACACTTGCCTTTAGCCATCTGATAGTCCCTGGATATTTCTGGTACAACAATCCCCCAATGGACAGCCTTGGGTTGGACAATGGAACTTAGGGGACAGTATAAATATCAGAGCAGCTGGGTATGCTCTACAGGACTATGTGGGCAGCACAATGGAATAGCATGATCTAACCTGTTATGTTCCTTGTGCTGTGGACCTCCTGAAGGCAGGCTGAGAGGTGGATGGGCAATGGAGCTTTGGGGGATAGTAAGCTGCTCTACAGGCAGGGGAGTGTATAGTGCTAGGTATATAGATATATATTTCTGATGCTGCAGGTCTGATGAAGGTGAATTGCGAGGTATCTGGAGAAAGTAGTAGAGCCTGTGTTGCTATTGATGATGAAGTTTGAGAGCAGGAATGTAGAAAATAAAGATAGAAAATTTAAAGTGGAAAGAAATAGAACATTGATTGTTGAATTCATCTCTTTTCACAGACAATGCACTGTAGTGATGTGGGAAAAAATAGGGTGTGTTGACTACTGGATAATAATGGGAGTTTCCCACCTCAGGTGAAAATGAATGACTTGAATGTATATAGTCCCACCACTCAAAAAGGATGAAAGCTACTCCAGTCCAAAAGCTTCTGCAATTTTAAAGAATACATTTCAAAGACAATGGGAAATAGAGTTTTAGAAAGAAGTTCATTACAGGTTCTAGATATGTGTTTCAGAGAAATGAAGCAACTAGGCCACTATAAAGGAACAGGTTATTATTCTGGGTCATTGTTGATGGGGTTAATAAGATCTCATTTATTTGAAGTATAGGTCAATCCCGCTGTTCCACCTATGAAGTGCTCTGTGTCTAGGAGTTAGGACTGAGAGAGGGGAACATTCATACACATACTTTTACAAGCAACTATATATATTGCTGTGTAAAAGGATAACAGGGATTGGTGTCTCTAGAAATTTCTCGCACTTCTGGCCAGGACCAAACTGCCTTTAGAAGGAAGGGCATTTCTGGCTTCTGGCCAAGGACAGAACTGATTGTTAAGGATGAGATGCAGAGTCACTAAAATGTAAAGTTCTGCCCTAAAACTTCCTGTTTTCTTTCTCCTGTTATCCTCATTATGATGTTACACACCAGATCTTAAAAACTATTCTCTCTCTCTCTGTCTCTCTCTGTCTCTCTCTCTCTGTCTGTCTCTCTCTGTCTCAAGACAGAGTTTCTTTGTGTAATTCTTGCTATCCTGTGACTTGCCACGAACTGAAAAGATCTGCCTATCTCTGATTTCTGAGGACTGAGATTAAGATGTGTGCCATTACTTTCTTGATACAATGTAGCCTATGAGAAAATTAGGCAGAGATATAATTTCTTAAATTGACAGTTATGGTATTATATATAATATGCTTAGTTTTCTAATAAAGAGAAGTTGTTGGCTGACTCAGGAGCTATCACACATTTGTTTTCAATACTATAAAGCTCAACAAAATTTTCACTTCTATTTTGGTATATTTTCTCTATAGTTTGTTGAACTGTATGGTAAATAAATAAAATTAAATTAAAGCCAGTAAGAAAACTGCCACATTGACTGCTCAGACAGGGAACCCAGATTAGGATATTGACATGCTTTTAGGAGAAGGTCAATATGAAGGCAATGCTATTCAGATTGGGTTTCCTGTTGGAGTGTATGCTCAGGTTGCAATAGCAGCCCACTGTGCGTAGACTCAGTTACCAATGAAATGCAATCTCAGTGGAAGTTTAGCCAGCATCAGACAGGCCCCAGATGAGTTTTCCAGAATTTTGTGGGTAGGCTACTAAAAGCATCTAGCAGAATTCTTGGAGAATCTCAAGCTGAAGTCCTTTTATTATACAGTTGGCACATGAAAACGCTAATGCAGCATGTCAAGCCGCTATTCATCTGCACAAAGGAGAGACAGACTTATCTGGATATATTCGTCTTTGTACGGAAATTGGGCCTTCTTATAATCAGAGTTTGGCCACGGCCGCTGCTTTACAAGGAACCACTGTACAAGCAATACTTGCACAGAAGCAAGAGAATAAAGTTTGTTTTAAATGTGGAAGTTTGGGTCATTTTAAGAATGATTATCCTAGGAAAACAGGTGCTATAAGCAGCAGGCAGTCGGGTGGGGTGCCCCGGGAATTTATCCTCAATGCAGAAGGGGTAAACTCTGGGCCAGAGAATATAAATCTAAGAAAGATTTTTCAAGCCTGTCCCTTTTCAGGAAACGACTTGAGGGGCCAGCCTCAGGCCCCAATTCACCAACTGCAAGCAGCTTATAGGGTCACGAGGCTGCTTCCCAGCCAAGGAAATCCATTTTTGAACTTATCAGGGCAAACCCAGGAAGTGAAGGATTGGACCTCTGTTTCACCACCCATGCAGTATTATCCCCAAAAATGGGAGTTCAAACTCTGCCTATTGGAGTCTTTGGAATTTTACCCACAGAAACTTGGGGATTTCTTATAGGAAGAAGCAGTTCGATTGCAAAGGAACTGCAGATTTATCCAGGTGTTATACATAATGACTATGAGGGAGAAATTATAATCATGGCTTCTTCCCCTCGTGATATTATAACTATACCAGCTAATCAAAAAATTGCTCAACTCATTTTAGTTCCTTTGTACCCGATACCTTCCAGATTTGTTAAAAATGAGAGAAGACAGGATGGTTTTGGTTCCTCTGATATGTTCTGGGTTCAATCTATTACTAGAAAGAGACCTAACCTTAAATTAATAATTGAAGGAAAAAGTTTTGAAGGATTAATAGATACTGGAGCTGATGTAACTATTATTAGAGGACAAGACTGGCCTTCAACTTGGCCTTTGTCTGATACACTTACTCATGTCCAATGGATTGGTTATGCCAATAACCCAAAATGAAGCTCTAAACTTTTAACCTGGAGAGATGAAGAGGGCAATTCAAGACAAATTCAGCCTTATATTATGTCAAATTTGCCTATTACCCTCTGGGGAAGAGATCTTTTTTCACAGATGGGCCTTATATTGTGTAGTCCCAGTGAAGCAATAAATAAGCAGATGCTAGGACAAGGATTTTTTCCTAGTAAGAAGGAGCTAGGAAAGGAAGAAGGCATTAAGACATTTGAAGGTCCTAAGCCTCACTCTAAACTAGAGGCTCGGGGTATTTTCCATAATGGCCACTAACTTGCCTGCATTCCATGCTGATAAAATTCAATGGGTTAATAATATTCCAGTGTGGGTTGATCAGTGGTCTTTATCTAAAGAAAAGATAGAAGCCACTTCTTTGCTAGTGCAGAAACAATTAGAGGCAGGGCATCTACAAGAATCTCAGTATCCTTGGAATACTCCAATATTTGTTATAAAAAAAACTGGCAAATGGAGATTGTTACAAGATATAAGAAAGGTTAATGAAACCATGGTACCTATGGGAGCTTTACAACCTGGACTTCCATCTCTAGTAGCTATTCCTAAAGGATATTATAAAATAGTGGTAGATTTGAAAGATTGTTTCTTTACTATTCCATTACACCCTAAGGATTGTGAGAGATTTGCTTTCAGTGTTCCTTCTATTAATTTTAAGGAGCCTATGAAAAGATATCAATAGACAATACTTCCCCAGAGCATGGCTAATAGTCCCACTTTATGTCAAAAGTTTGTGGCGCAAGCCATTGAGCCTGCGAGACAACAATGGCCAATGATATATATCACCCACTACACAGATGACATCGTATTAGCAAGAAAAATCCTCAGGATGTGCTTTTATGCTATAGAGATTTAAAACATGCCTTAGTTGATAAAGGACTGCAAATAGCTCAGGATCCTTTTAATTATTTGGGCTTTAGACTTACAGATCAAGCCATTTTTCCCCAGAAGATAGTCATTCGCAGGGACAATTTTAGAACCTTAAATGATTTTCAAAAATTGTTAGGTGATATCAATTGGCTTTGCCCCTATTCAAAGCTTAATACAGGAGAATTTAAACCTTTATTTGAAATTCTTAAAGGGAGTTCTGATCCTACCTCCCCTAGATCTTTAACTTTAGAAGGATTGCGAGGCTTACAGCAAGTAGGAAAAGCTATTGAAAATCAATTTGTTACTTATGTAGATTATTCTTTACCCTTACATTTGTTGATTTTTTAAAACAACTCATGCACCTACAGCATTGTTGTGGCAAAGAGTTCCTCTTATGTGGATATATTCAAGGATATATCCTAAATGTAATATCCTACCATATTATGAGGCAGTGACCCAATGATGGTACTTGGAAGGAAGCAGGCATTGACTTCTTTTGGCAAGGAGCCAGACATCATTATTCAGCCTTTTACTGTAGAATAAGATGCTTAGCTGAAACAGCAGCGTACAGATTGGTTGCTTGCTCAGATAGGATTTGAAGGAAATAGGTTGATAAAAATTTTAAATGTACATAAGGTAATATTTCCTAACATAACATCTTTACAGTCTTTGTGTAATGCTCTTTTGATTTTATTTTATTTTATTTTTTTTATTTTAGATATTTTCTTTATTTACATGCGAATTTCTCCATTCCCATTTTCCCCTCCAAAAAACAAAAAAAAAAACAAACAAAAACAAACCCCTGTTGCCTCCCCCTTCCCCATGCCTGCCACCCCGCCCTCTCCCACTTTCTGGCCCTGGCATTCCCCTACACTGGGACACAGAATCTTCACAGGGCCGAGGTCCTCTCCTCCTAATGATGATCGATTTTGCAATCCTCTGCCATACACATGCTGCCTGAACAATCAGACCCCTCCATGTACAGTCCTTGGTTGGTGGTTGAGACCCTGGGAGCTCCGAGGGTACTAGTTAGTTCATATTGTTGTTCATCCTAAGGGGCTGCAAACCCCTCAGCTCCATTGGTCCTTTCTCTAACTCCTTCACTAGGGACCCTGTACTCAGTTCTATGGATGGCTGTGAGCCTCAACATCTGTGTTAGTCAGGTACTGTCAGAACCTCTCAGGAGAAGGCTGGCTTGCCCTTCCTTCAGTCTCTGCTCCATAGTTAATCTCTGCAACTCCTTCCGTGGGTATTTGGTTTCCTGGCCTCTTAGCTCAGTTAGCAGAATTGACTGCAGTATTAAATGTTTTTCAGACTGTGAATGATACTTTTAATATTTTTACTGATAGTTTATATGTGACTTAGTCTGTTCCTTTATTACAAACATGTGGTACATTTAATTTTAATAGGGCAGCAGGATCTCTGTTTTTGCAATTGCAAAGTGTCATTCTTTCTTGCTCGAAAAAATCCATTTTATATTGGTCATATGTGAGCTCATTCTGGTCTTCCTGGACCTTTAGCTGCAGGCAATGATTGCATTGACAGATCTCTAATAAGAGAATCCTTAGTTTCAGATCCTGTTGCATTGGCTAGATATAATCATGATAAATTTCATCTTTCTAGCCATACCTTAAGGATCTGACATAAGATCACTAAGGAGCAGGCAAGGATAATTGTAAAACAATGCCCTAATTGCATTACATTATCCCCAGTTCTATATTTAGGGGTCAATCCACGAGGCCTTATCCCTAATCGTATTTGGCAAATGGATGTAACTCATGCAGAATTTGGAAAGCTTAAATATATACATGTCTTATTGACACTTGTTCAGGATTCCTTTTTGCTTCTCTACTTATGGAAGAAGCCTCTAGAAATGTAATTGATCATTGTTTACGAGCCTTTAATGGAATTACCTAAAGTCATTAAGACAGATAATGGACCAGCCTATATTGGCAAAAATTTTATATCATTTTGTAAAGAATTTGGTATTGAGGATAAAACTGAAATTCCTTATAACCCATTGGGACAAGGAATTGTTGAATGTGCACAATGCACTTTGAAAAATTGGATTGTAAAAACAGAAAGAGGAGAATTATATCCTCCTAGGTCAGCAAAAGCACATCTCACTTTTGCCTCATTTGTCTTAAACTTTTTGCAGACTGACATTAAAGGTCAGTCTGCTGCAGAGCGCCACTGGCATCCATGCACTTCCAGTTCTTATGGCATGGTGAAATGGTGAGATCCACATATTAACATGTGATATGGTCCTGACTCTATTTTAATTTGAAGAAGAGGCTTCATTTTTGTCTTTTCACAGAAAGAAGACAGAGCACGATGGCTGCCTGAAAAATTAGTTCATCAGGTGGATGCAGGTCTAGAGTCTTTTTAATAAACATGCTTCCAACTAAAATTATGGGGAAAAAAGGGTTTTTTAGCCAGCAAAATAGTATTTTTCTGAGAGTTAACAGTTCCTTTGTTATTCTCAGAGCAACTTCCCCCTACACTTGGAGGCCAGACCCTGAGTCTGAGTGTTGCTAATTTGCAACTGAAATGAGTGCCTGGGACATTCTCAAAGATAATGTTAAGCTTGTTGGTTTTAAACTTCTGACCTTTTATCTCAAGCAGGTTTTTACTGACATGCAGGCTCTACTCTGCTGGACTTCAGAGAGTCTCTACATGGCAATTATTCATCATGATGAAGAAAAAGCTTTAAATGCATATTGTGGCTTTGGTCTGTATGAGAAAAAGGTGTGCTAAGAGGGCCTGCAGCCAAGGACGAATTACTGGATCTATGGCTCTCACCAACCTAAGACAGAGTCATGTGCCAAGAGGTTGTGTTTATTAATAATAAACACTAAAAGGCCCAGTTTGTGCAAATAAACACAAACTAGCAGCACGTGATATCTGAGATGGGTAAGGGAGAGACCAGTAGATCTACACCTAAGACAGAAAGGGCCTCCAGCCACCATAATTCCCAGGCAGAACTATGGTGCATAAATATATCTTATGCCCAGTCCAGCTAATTTTTAATAAATAAATAACAAAGACTGTAACCTTCTCCAACCAAAAGCTGGCTGAATCAGACCTTACCTTGCCCAGGGTGAGGCTTCTTGACATAAACAAAGCTCTTTTGTCCTGCTACTTCTCTATCTCTAAGTTCCTGCTAGGAGCCACCACCTGCTGAGCTTCTGAGGATTCCTGCCTGGTGAGTTTCTGCTAGCCACAAGTTGCTAATGGCCCAATGAGATTCTGGCATTGAGAGAGTTGCTTTCATTTTCTAAAATGTATTTATATAGCTGATGTTCCTAAGTAAAATTGGACCTTGATCAGGAACTTCAACTTGGTCTCATCATTCCTCTCACAGCCTGATTCCCCCATATTTTTCCAGGCTCTCACCTCTCCTTCAGAAAACAGATTTGCATGACTGCAGGCAGCTATAGACAATGAGTGCATGGACCTCATTTGGCTTGAGACTTTGCAGGTCATGCATATGGTGCCATAGCCTTTATGAATTCATATGTGTGTCAGTCTGTGTCTGGAAAAAACCAAACACTATTGTTCTGTTAAAGGGCCCTAGCAATAAAAATAACTCCTAATGATATTCTGCTATCATTATAGATCTGTATCTCACTTAGTATCACCAAGAAGCTTGCTTTGCAGTAGATGAGAACTAACACAGGCATCAATGTAAGAGTGTGAGACTTTAGAACACTCAGTCCATACAGGATATCTTCATGAAAACCCTAAACTCAGTGTTCAGAGAACTATGTGGAAAAGGGGGAAAAAGATAGTAAGAGACAAATTATGAATGATTCCAAGGAAAATGTACAATTTCATTCTAGGTATGTAGAAATTTTCTTTCAATCTCATATATTTTAATATTTTAGTGCACTTTTCTTTTTAAAGTATTTTAATTAAGTCTTTGAGAATTTTTGTTCATAGCATTTTGGTCATATTTACCCTCTTCTCTTATTCCCCTCCTAGTTCCACCCTTGTTCCATATCCACACAACAGTGTGTCCTTACTCATTTATTTTCAAACCCATTGAGTGCAATTAAAGCTGCCTATATACTCTTGGGTGTGTAGCTAACCACTGGAGCTGGTTAGACTTACTGTGGACATATTCTTAAAACCAATGACAACAACAAAGCAATTTCATGGCAGCTATTAATCCTATAGCTTCACCCCTTACACTGAGTCACTGATAAAATATTTTACTCCTACTAAAGTATAAAACTATCTCAACAGTGTTCTAAGAATTAGAGCATAGACTAGATCACACTGAAATTGTACGCTCTCAGCCTCTGTGCCTCAGAGATTGTTGAGCATAAAATACTTGGCTATCATAGTGAGAGTGTATTTTGCTGGAATTTTGGTGGGTAAATCATGGTGAGTTCTTCTTTCTTTGAATGAATTTAAATATTCCTTATTATATTCATGTATTTCATATAGTTCATTGATTTGTAAATATTATACATCAGTTTTTTTCTGTTCACATCATAATTTCTATATCCTGTTGAATAGATAGCTATTCTCTACTACCAGTATTCAGGTCATTTTTTTTTCCTCTGAGGATTTTCCAAGGGAAGAAAGTAGCTTGAGGAGTGATTGATTTCTTAACTTGAATTTGTTTCAAGTGTTCTAACTGCTAACCTGTGAAGCCCTGTCCTTCCCTTTCATCGGCATAGTGATGATGTGGAGCCACCTAACATGTTAAAGCAAAGATTTTCCTGTTAGAATGTCTCAAGAGGTTCTGAAACCTCAATTAAGCTAAAGCTAGAAATGCCTCAGTTTATATTTATCCCTTGAAATGTCAATTTTTGTGTCTATCCATCAGTGCTTATAGAAGTTTTGGAATGTCTTAATTTGTTGAGATGGGAGAATGGAGAAAAGGAGTCATGGTCTTAAGTAAGTAAGATTTTAGGGGGACTTTTGGAATGAGAAAATGATTGAAGAGGTCTGATAATATTGATGAAAAATCTTGCATCAGTTTTGAAACAGGATACTTTTCAGATTTTCCTTTGTTAAGGTAAAGCATTAACAGCTAAGTTCATTGATGTTACTGTCAACCCATACAGCAAGATTCTCATGATGAAATGAAAGGAGAAAATCTACCTTTCTAAATGTAGAGTTTAATGTGTTATTTAATTATCATATGTTCCACCCAATACAAACCTAAAAGTTAATTGTTTAATTAGGTCAATTTTTACAAACTTTTGCTAACATAACATTGCTGTCTTTTATGAGAATATCTGCAAAGAGGGTAGGAATATTCAGTTACTTTATGAAGTAAATATTTGAATATGAGTCAAGGGGTTTTATATCTGTCCATAAATGTTTTTATAGATTTATAAGATAAGAATGACTTCTGGATCAAAGTCAAACTCAGGATATCAACTATTGAAACAAAAGCTTGTGGATAATAAGATATTCTTATAATATCACTGAACAGAGCCAATGGCTTAAGAGTCTCATTGGCAATTTCTGAATTAAAAAAAAAAATCTTAAGGTATTACAAAAGAGTAACTAGCATGTAAGTCTTACATTGTGTTCATTATTACAATGTGATTGTTGTTTAATTTTACAAGGTCAAATAATAAGTAATATTTGTTATTGCATATATAACAATTGAAAATTTGTCATTTATCACCTCATTTATGGTTATTGTAATTTACAACAAAAATATAATTATTTGGGGTATATTAGTTAATGTATTTGTATTATAGAATGTGCTAGAATATAGGAAAATAAATGTAAGTCTTCTTTGGAAAACGATATGGATTTTTATTTGTGAACCTTAAAATGATTCAAGGAAAGTTTTTGTGACATACATAAACAGTCATTATATACAATGACCAAGATTCATAAAATTACTATTTTAAATTACAATAATCTTTTTAATAATTTTATTACATTATTTATTATATAAATTTTCTAGAAGAATATTAATCATTTAAGATTAAGTAAAAAAGATAGTAATATGGTTTTTATAGCAATCAAATCCTTAATGATATGCCATCCAATTTAAGTACTCTAGCATAACTTTCTAATGCAGTTTAAAGACAAGCTCCTTGAAATTTAATGTGAAATATAAAAAGAGCAACATCATTTGAGATCTTTAGGACAGAATATAATTGACAATTGTTGGGACAAAATGTATAATAGTTTTGAGGTGGATATTCCTGGAGAAGTGCTATTTTGGGCTTATGTTGATAATATTATGAAGATAGTTCCCAGAAAATAGCACCCAATTCAAAGGACAGGCTATGTTAGTTGATACACACAGATTTATTTTCAACCAAGTGTGTGGATTTCTTAAATTAACAACCTTCTTTTGTCATTTCTGAGATCTGTGAAAAATAATATTTTAAATAAAATGTCTAAATATATTAATGAACTTGGAACTTTTGTTTGCTCTTAGGTATAAAGATTCACTTAGGTCCTGACAACAAAGCTATTAGCTGTGGGCTCAATAAAGTGAACTAAAGGGAAATATTGTTATGAAGTCAATGATATACCATGAAAGAGGGATTTGTCAGATGTTTATTAAAAATTGCTTGGTATTCACATTTAGACAATGCGAATTAAGATGATTCTTGGCCATGTTTACAATTCCGTGGCAGCTATTATCCTGAGTTCTTATATCCAAATCCACTCCTGATTAATTGGAATAGATTAAATGGAAAAGAGCAACAATGTGACAGAGTTTATTCTGCTGGGTCTTACTCAAGATCTTGCAGGGAGAAAGGCATTGTTTGTTATGTTTTTACTCATCTACATTGTGACAATGGTGGGCAACCTACTCATTGTGGTGACAGTGATTGCCAGCCCCTCCTTGGGATCCCCAATGTACTTCTTCCTTGCTTCTCTGTCACTCATGGATGCTGTTTATTCCACTGCCTTCTCACCCAAGTTGATTATGGACTTAATTTGCAACAGAAGAAAAATTTCAATTTCAGCTTGTGTTGGTCAGCTGTTTGTAGAGCACTTATTTGGTGGTGCTGAGGTCTTCCTTCTGGTATTCATGGCCTATGATCGCTACGTGGCCATCTGTAAACCCCTGCATTATATGACCATCATGAATCGTCAGGTTTGCATTCTTCTATTGGTGGCAGCCTGTGCTGGAGGTTTTGGCCATTCTCTGGTTCAAGTTATCGTTGTTTACTACCTCCCTTTTTGTGGTCCAAATACCATTGATCACTTTATCTGTGACATGTACCCATTACTGGGCTTAGCATGTACTGACACTTACTTAATTGGGCTCACTGTGGTTGCCAATGGTGGAGCAATTTGTATGACAGTCTTTATCCTCCTCCTTATCTCCTATGGAATCATCCTTAACTCTCTTAAGACTCATAGTGAGGAAGGAAGGCGCAAAGCCCTGTCCACCTGCAGCTCCCACATCATAGTGGTGGTTCTCTTTTTTGTTCCTTGTATTTTCATGTATGTTAGACCTGTCTCCAACTTTCCTATTGATAAATCCCTAACTGTAGTTTATACAGTTATCACCCCCATGTTGAATCCTTTAATATACACTCTGAGAAATGCAGAGATGAAAAACTGTATGAAAAAACTTTGGTGTGAAAAATTAACTATGGAAAGACTAAGAGTGTTCCCTCATTGAACACATATTAATTCCAATGCTACAAATAGGCAATAAGTTCTAACAAAGGATGATGCAGCATACCATTGGAATTCTTTAGGTTTGCTTTCCTTTATTCAAAGCCACTGAAGAGGAGAATCAATTTTTTATTGAGATTAGAATTTATCTAATAGAGAATTAACTGAAGATGAATAATAAAGATAAAGATTTTTGCAAATTATACATAATGAGAGAACTAAGCTAATTTTGTAACTATTTTTTAAACTAACTTTAACTAGGATATAGAAAAATGTGTTTATTATTTTCTAAGCCATCTCTGCATCAATATTTGGAAATTTATGATCATCTACTTTCCTGAAAAACTAATGACAACAGTACCTCAATAAAGTTTTTGGAAAAAAAGAGGTTCTCTAAATAATTATTTATAATTGATATGCATGGCAGATTTTTATACCTGCTCAGTTTGGAGATACCGTGCATTTCCTGGCCCAATATCTGTACATTTTCCATCTCATATATGTTAATGCTAGATCATACTGTGATTGTCTAAAGATATGAAATACAGTTGAAGATAACATTACAGGTCTTGATGAAAGTGTATTTATTATTTGAAAGACATGTTATACCAAGTTATGATCCCATTTTTGTTGTCCTTTACTATTTGCCATGTATGATTTTTCAGTTTTAAAAATAATGGGTATATGTCATTATTTATTCATGCTATTAAAGAAATCAATAAAAGAAATATAATTAATATAAGCAGTGTTTATGCTAAATGTGTAGTTTACTTGAACTTTTAACTATAAATTTAAACTTATTTCAATTTTAGAAGTTTAACTCAGTCTATAGCTATGTTGGATCATCTATACCATGGATATAATATATGTTATTATCTATAGACCTAATGTCTGTTATTGGGAAGATACTTAGTAGTAGATGAAGCTATGTAGAATGAACAAGGCTAGCAATGATTTCTCTTATTTTCTTATTTCATATATTACATTCTAGCCAGTTTCCCATCCCTTCACTCTTCCCAGGCCCCTCCAAACTTCAGCCTTCTCTTTCTTACAGAACTATTCCTCTTCTATTTCCCTCCAGAAAAGTGCAGGCCTCCTATGGATATCATTGAAACACGGCATAACAATTTAACATTAAGTCCTCATGTCAAGCCTGTACAAGGCAACCCAGTACTAAGAAAAGGATTCCAAGAACAGGCAAAAGAGTAAGAAACAAGCCCCATCTACACTGTTAGAAATCCCACAAAGCATCAAGCTACACAACCATAACATATGTGTAGAAGACCTAGGACAGACCTATAAAGGCTACCTGATGGTCAGTTTAGTCTCTGTAAGCCCCAGTGAACCTTAGTTAGTTGATTCTGGGGGTTTTCTTGTTGTGTCCTTGACCCCAATAGCTTCCACAATCCTTCTTTCTCCTTTTCTATTTAGGATCATGGAGTTCTCCCTAATGATTTGCTATTTCTCCATCTGTGCCCATTAGCTGCCAGAAGTATCCTACCTGATGACTAGTGGTCTAGGCTCCAAACTATGGGTCTAGAAGAATACCATTGACTTCTTAATTTAATTATTTTAATTTAATTTTATTGCCAGCCATGTTTGTTTTTATCTTCTGTCTCTGGGATATCCAGGGTGTAAGTTTAGTCTTTTGTTTCTATTGTAATGCTAAATACTGGCTCCCAAGGCCTGGTTGCTTCCAGGGACAAGGGTCTGTTTGTTATCACATGATCATTTAATCTTGCCCACCAAGTTATCCCTGATTAGTAAATAAAGATGCCTTACAGCTAATAGCTGAGTAGAAGAGAGATAGTCACTGTTCTTGGGTTCTTGGGCTTAGGTCTGAGGAGGGTACAAGGGGAGAGGAAAGAGATAGGAAGATGCCAACATGGAATGAGATATGAATACATGGCCATGAGGGATGGCCAATTCCAGTTATGAACAGCACAGATGTTTCATAATAAGTCATAATTCACAGTTATTGGTAGAGAAATAGATTGTAATGGCATAGAGAGTAGATATCTACCCAGATCTAGGCTTATTATAAAAATAAAAATTTTGTGTCTTTTTTCTGGAAACTGAATGATCAAAGGTGGGAGTAGAAATCCTGATTTGAGGTTAAATAATTACTACAACATCAGTGTTTGGTTCCTAGTCATCCTTGCAGTATCAGGCATGGGCCTCAAGTTGGACCAGTCATTTGTTGGTCACTCCCATATGTTCTGCTCTGCATTTAAAAACCCTATCACATCTTGCGATGATAATTCTTTACTTAACAACTAATGTCCACTTATAAGTGAGAACATACCATGTTTGTCATTCTGTGTCTGGGTTACCTCAGTCAGGGTGACATTTTCCTAGTTCCATCAATTTGCCTAAAAATTACATGATGCCATTGTTTTTAACAGCTGATCATAACAACACTTCATTGTATAAATGTATCAGTTGTTTAAATCTATTCCTCAATTGAAGAGCATCTATGATGTTTTCAGTTTCTGGCTATTATGAATATCTATAGTATAGATATGGATGAGAAAGTATCCTTATAGTAGGATGAAATGTCATTTGGGTATATAACCAAAAGAATATACTTGCTCTTGAAGTAGATTGATTCCCAATTTTCTGAGAAATTGATATATTGACTTCAATAGTGGCTGTACAAGTTTGTTCTTTGATTAGTAATAGAGGAGTGTTCCACATGGTTATAATATAGAATTCTACCAGATTTACATAGGAGAGTTAATGCCAATGTTCCTCAAATCATTACACAAAATAAAAACAGAAGAGATAGTACCAAATTCATTCTAGAAGGCCAACTTGTGATCAAGGGGATACATGTTTGAAAAAAAGTCAAAGTATTGTTATTTGCAGACATTATGACAATATCCATAAATGACTCCAAAATTTCTACCAGGGAACTCCAATAGATAATGTATATTCTAGAGAATAGGCTGGATACAAGATTAACTAAAAAGAATAAATAAATCAGTAACCTTTGTATGCACAAATGACAAAGGGACCGATAATGAAATCAGGGAAACAGTATCCTTCACTGTTGAAGAAAATATTTAATTTCAATTAGGGGCTTCTACCCTGCCTTTGATTATTCAATTCCCAAATTAAAGATACATGTGACCTTTAATTTATAATAAGACTAAAGCTGGGCAGATTCTACTCTCTATGTTACTAAAATCTACATTCCTGTCAATTACCCTGAGTTATTACTTACTATGGTCCATTTGGACTGCTCTTACCTCCAACTGACCAGCCCTCCTGCCCAGGATTTTAAGATTCTTGTACCATTGCACATCTTTTCTTCTCCCCAACTTCATCTCTCCATGTGGTATCCTGCGCCATCAAACCTGGGAACCCCAAACCCTGACTATGTCTCTTCTGCCAAGCTAGAGTGTCAATATCTTTATTTTACCAGTAGTTTCATATTAAGGAGAAAGGGATTCCTGTGAGCAATCAGATCTTGGGGGCTAGTATTTATCATTACAATATGTATGAAAAGAACAAGTCTCAACACTTCACAAAAGCTCAAAATTAATATAAAATATCTGAGGTAACTCTAACCAAACAAGTGAAAAACTTGGATGACAATAACTTCAAGCCTTTAAGGAAAAAAAGTTGAAGAGATATTGAAACATGGAAAAATCTGTCATGCTCATGAACTGTTAAGATTAACATAGTAAAAGTGGCCTTCTTACCAAAAGCAATCTATAGATTCATTGCAATCCCTATAAAAATTCCAACATAATTCATTACAGATTTTGAAAGAACAATTTTCAACTTGATATGGAAAGACAAAATTCTAAGATGGCTGGAACAATCCTATAGATTAAAAGAACTCCTGGATGTATCACCATCCCAGATTTCAAGTTGTACTCCAGAGCTATAGTAATAAAACCCCCATGGTATTGTCATAAAAACAGATAGGTTGATAAATGGTATTAAATGGAAGACCCAGAGATAAATTCACACATCTATGGGCACTTGGGTGTTGATAAAGAACCCAGAAATATACAATAAAAAAAGCATCTTCCACAAATAGTGCTGGTCTAACTGGATATCTTCATGTAGAAAAATGAAAATAGATCTATATCTATCAACCTGCATAAAACTCAAGCCCAGTTAGATCAAACACCCCAACACAAAATCAGATATATTGAACCTGATAGATCAACAATCCAACAACGACAACAACAACAACAACAACAGCAACAAGAAATCACAGCAGAAACAAGAAATATAAAGCCCAATAAACTACAAAACTATGGTGTATCCATTTTCAATGATGACAAAAGAGGAGTGTGCTTACTCACTTGGCCAAGGCACCTGACATAGTTCAAAGAGTTCAGTCAGGCTGGTTGGGAGGGGCCACAGCAAAACTGAGGCTGTGCCACTTTTATTGAGAACAATCACATTTTTTAAACTTTCATCAGAAAGAGAATGTAAGGGCATTTGCCAGGATTGATACAGTTTTAGTTGTCAGGGTACATTGAAGTTCAAAAACTACACAGCATACATAAGAGTTATGTCTTAAACCAATTGTTCTGTCAAGCATCAATGTGTTCTTGACTTCCAAAAGAACATTAATAAAGCACAAAATAGCCAGAACACTTGACTGCCTCAGGAAGTGTATAGGTTGTTGAGGAATTGGAAGGTACATAGTGCCTAGGAGCCATAGACTATCTGAAGAACTTGAGATATATGCTTCTCAAGGTAGCTAGGCCAAATGAACTTCATGGTGCCCTGCAAGGGAGAAGTGGATCAAAGGACAATTATGTCATTTATTAAGTGAACAATACTAGAAAATTATCTTAGTTATTAGATGAATGTCTCTTGGGTAGAGAATCCCTCTTAGCTATGCTGTATTTTCCTTTCTTTCCAGATCACATATGACAAATTCAATTAATGTAGAAACTATGTATTTATATTATTATTATTATTTTACAGTTTAATTACTATAGTATACTGGTAGCAAATAAAAATCACATGGACATAGCTTTATGATAGAGTGTGTACATAAGATATGTGGGACCCTAGTTTAATCTTAAGTACTGTAAAAACAAAACCAAACAAATATAGCTGGAAATGGTGGCATGTATTTGAAATCCCAGAATCTGGGAAGTGGAAGCAGAGGTATCATGAGTTCAGTGTCATCTTACATGAGCTCCAGTATCAAAAATGAAAACAAGTAACAAAAAAGTTATATGTTTGAAAGTGAGCAAAAAGGGTATATGAATTTGTTTGGAGGGAGAAAAAGAAGAGGATAAATATAATCTCAAAAATAAAAGAAACACCTAAAAAAAAGGAAGAGAAAAATAAAAAGAAAGAGAACCACCACCACCACCAAAAACAACAACAATAACCAATAAACTAGAATACTCCAGCGGATTTTCTCATCAGACATTATTAGAAGACTTGCAAATGTCCCAAGTAGACACTAAATGTTTCATCATATTACAGCTCATCAGAATAATGCAATATAGCTAGATAGCTAGAGGGAGATGTCATTTCTTATCTGTCAGAAGAATAGTTTTCAAAAAGCAAAAAGTCTGGACTTGGTGGTATGACCCTGTTATTCCAGTATTTGAGAGACTGAGACACAAGTACCACAAATTGAAAAACAGCCAGAGCCCCATGGTAGGCTCCTTATAGATATAAGAAAACATCAAAATACTACATAAATTGTATAAATCAAACAAAATAAAATGAATGTTAGAAAAGGGGTGGAGAAAAAGTCCTTATGCACTCTTCTTGGGATATTAACTCATAAAGTTATTATAGAAATAAGTTTGGAAGCTAAAAAAAACGATAGAAAGAAGCCAAATTTATTTCCCAGTACACATGTCATAACTCCCTCCTCTGGACTCCATGGATATAAGATCAGTTGTCAACAGAGAAAATATATGTTCATTCACTATGATTTTCATATATGCACTTTAATTTTTAAGCCAAAGTGGAATTTATTATTTGGGAAATTGCCCTCAAGTTGTTCATTTATGACATTTTTCTCAAAGGTTATGTTTCTGCAAAATGTATAGTAATCGTCCTTAGGGAATCTCTGAAGATGAATAGCCTGCCTTTACAGTTCCAATTAAGGTACCAATGAATCTAATTAGAAGAAAGTTACCATTGGACTTACAATGATAGGATGGTTTGTCATTGTGTGCTGTATAAAATATCCACAGAGTTTGTTTTTTTCTTAAGAAATAGAGTAAAATGTATGAAGCTGTCATCTGTCAGGACTACTAGTCAGGTACCATAATCCTGAATTTGGGCTAAATGACTATATCCGTACTTAAATAATTAAGGATATATATTTATTTGCAAGGGTCTTTTAAAAATTCTTCTGTGGTTGATAGTCATCCCCATTAAGGGTTCACTGTGACCCTTAATACTTTATAATGTATGTAGATACATATAAAAGTGTAATGCTTTTGGATGCCTTAATGTATTATAAAAGTCCAGAATATATTTTTCTGCTTGCTATTCTTAGCAATTAGTTCCTTGTGTAACTACTTGAGTGATCTTCCACTGAATAGGCAGTTGGTAGTGTCAAGTCAGACTTTTTCTTAGCATTGTTTAATATGTGAGGCATTGGCGAATGACATAACATTGCAGTTGTTGAATGAGTGGATTTATAGATAGCAGCATAACCCTTAAGCATGCTGCTTCTTCAAGTAATATAAGTAGCAGGATGGATAAGAGGAAGAACAAAACCAGTTAGATTTAGCGAAGTGAGGAGTACAAATGAGCATAGAATGGCAGAGGGTGCCTCATTGAACATTATGCAAGGCAAGAGGACAGATTTTTTTTTAATGGACTCTATATAAGTATGATGACAAAATAATGAAATATTGGGAGAAATATGATGTAGAAAAAGAAAGGGAAAATAAGAAAGTAGTGTTCTTGAGAGTGGTAAAGAGACAGGCTGTTTAGATGACTCAGCTTGTAAAGATGTCTGCTGTGAAACTTTATGACTTGAGTTTCATTGTCCTCTAGGATCCATGTGGTGGATAAAGAGAACTGTCTCCTGCAAATTGTCCTCTGACCTCCTCATGTGCACTGTGTCGTGCACATGTATATGGTATAGTTTTTGGTACATAAAATCAAATTGTTTTTCTCTTCCTCTCTTACTTCCTCTCTCAATTCTTTCCTCCTGTCAGTTTCATCCCTTCATATCGAAATCTTTGATTCTTCCTTCAAGAATTGTACAAATGTAACTTATATTTGCAGCAAGACATATTCTTTCATATTTTCTCATGAAAAGCATTTACAATAAATGTGTGTATCATATTATGCTTATTTATGTTATTTGACAGTCTCTTGGAATAATTGTTATTCTTTTACATGGACATTTTATATTTAATATATTTTGTATTCTTTCTATTTATTACCATTTTATTTATTATTTTAAAATTTGTTCCTTCATGTGATTTTAAATAAAACATTGAAGTATGTCCTCATGCCACTTGACTTTAATTTCTATGGGACAGATTTTAAAGGATAGATTGGTGAGATAATATATAGGTTCTTATACTTTCTCATTCAATATATATTGTCAAATTGTGTCCAAAACATAAAATTTAAATATCCTTTTCAACTACATGAGCAATTTATTGCTGACTTGATAGGTATAGACTCACATATATATTTTTCTTTTTCTACTTATGGTTGTGTTTCAACATTCCATAATATTTTTCATATATTTGGATATATTTCTTTTAATTGCTTTTTAAATATTACAGGTAAGTTTTATGTAATTAAAATCATATTTTTTAATTTTGAGATTACAATATAATTTACTATATGCCTAATTATTATTTAATTTCTTGCATGCTTTTTTCTTCTATATATTAATGTACTTTAATTTTTACATTATATCTTTAAACTATCTATATTCTGTTTTTGCTTATAGTACTAGCTTTATGTCTGATTTCATCAGTTAATAGGTTTATGACAGCTCATTTGTTTCACAAGTTTTTATTTTTCTGAATATGTCTTTAAATTAATTCTCTTTTGTTATCCTGTAACACCGTTGAATTTGGAGACTCCTATTTGTGTTATTAATAAGTTCTGGGATAAAATAAGCCATGACCTCTATTTTCTTATTTCCAGAATGAATAAACACTATTTTAAAATTTCATGAAGTTACTGCTGTCATGTCCAATACTTTGTTTGAATATTAACATAAAAATATACAGAAGAATACATGGAACAGAAAAACAATGTGACTGAGTTTGTTCTCTTGGGCCTTACTCAAAGTCCTGAAGGCCAGAAAATATTATTTGTTGTGTTCTTGGTCATCTATGTTGTGACAATGGCAGGCAATCTACTCATTGTTGTGACTGTTGTGGTCAGCCCAAGTTTAGATGCCCCTATGTACTTCTTTCTTGGCTACTTATCATTTATGGATGCTGTTTATTCAACCACAGTTACACCAAATATGATTATAGACTTACTCTATGAGAAGAAAACTATTTCCTTCAAAGCTTGCATGAGCCAGCTTTTCATAGGACACTTGTTTGGTGGAGCTGAGATCCTACTCTTAGTTGTGATGGCCTATGACCGGTATGTAGCCATCTGCAAACCCTTACATTATCTGACCATCATGAACCAACGTGTGTGTGTGTTACTATTGTTGTTGGCCTGGTTTGGAGGTTTCTTACATGCTGTAGTCCAACTTCTATTTGTATATAATCTTCCTTTCTGTGGTCCTAATATCATTGATCACTTCATCTGTGACATGTACCCCTTATTAAAATTGGCCTGCACAGACACCTATGTTATTGGCCTCACAGTTGTTGCCAATGATGGGGCTATCTGTGTGATCATCTTTATGCTGTTGGTCATCTCTTATGGGGTCATTCTTCACTCTCTGAAGAATCTCAGTCAGGAAGGAAGGCGCAAAGCCTTATCCACCTGTGGCTCCCATATCACTGTGGTAGTCCTCTTCTTTGTTCCCTGTATTTTTATGTATGTGAGACCTCCTTCTACTTTACCGATTGATAAGTCATTGACTGTATTTTACACTGTTATAACCCCCATGTTAAATCCCCTCATATATACTCTGAGAAATACAGAGATGAAAAATGCCATGAGGAAACTTTGGGCAAGTAAAGGGAAATGAAGTGGAAAGGAAATAGACCATAAAATGATGGGTGCTAAGAAAAGGGGTCAATTTTCTAGGGACTGTCACCCTAATAGAATATCTAATCCTATGCACAATATAGAAATCCATAGGAAAGCCAGAAAACTATTTTATTACCACTGTTTCTCCTCAATGTTAGTAACTAAGATCAATGAAAATAGTAATGTGAATTCTTTCAATGAACAACATGCACTTTTAAGATTTTCAGAATATGTAGAAAATACAGATTAAATTTGGGCAACAAAGTATTTTAACACAGACTAAAGATTTATGTGCCATAATTAGTATTGTAAATTTATTTTACTTTATGGAAAATTCTTTGGTGTTTCTTAAATAAATGTAATTGATTTTGAGAACTGGGAAAGCTTATTACCAAGAATAAAGAAATAATATATAGCTACTTGGATCATTTTTTTACCTCTCACACTTAATAGCACACTAGTATTTAAAATATAATTTTAGTTTTATATTTAAAAGAGAGCTTTTTATATAATTTTGTTAAAATTATTAACATATCAATATTAAATAGAAATAATATTGCAATTTTAATATTAATATACAAAGGTTCATAAAAATATCTAAATGAACAATGGAGATATATAGAAAAATACCAAATCTTATTTTCACAATTGGAAAGACATATGAATTCATCTGGTGGCTGGTATCTTTGTTAAGTTATTTTCATAGTTATAAAAACAACCCATCAAAGTTCTGAACTTACAATGTCTGATACTTTGCTATTTTTCGGTGTCTGTATCCTTAAGAGTTCATGGCATATTGAAAGAGCACAGCTTCTGACTTTCATATGTAAAAATAGCAGGACTCAGTCTGTGAAGTAGAGTAATACAGTGCAGAGTCTAACATTAGATGTTTTAGAAAATACCATAGTTAAGAAAGCTGTTAGGAAAATATAGTCAAGCAGAAGAAAGTAATGGATTTGTTCAGATTCTTCCTCCTGGTACCATGTTAAAATCTTTGACTCTGAATATCAGCCCTTAGGGATGCTGTTCCCATAGAATCCTAACCTAATCCTCCTGCCCAGAGTGATGCACTCTAAATACTACCACTGGCAACCTCACAGCTCACCAATAGGAAGTCCGGTCTTCTCATCTGTGTAATAGGAATAATTCAAAGTGATTGGAAGGCAGGAGGAACTCACCAATACCCCCAATAATCATGTGCTTTATGTTGCTATAAACCAGATAGCAAACATCAGTTTTCCTCACTGAATAGTACTGAGGATTGAGCCTTCAAGTGTAGGTTACCTGTGGAGTGGTTCCAACTAGACTGTGGTTCATTAATCAAACGATGTTTGTGACAAGATTGCAGCAGTATATCATGTTGGTTGGTCACTGTTGTAAATCATAGTTTGCAGCTAACTTGGTGACTTACGGTGACCTTCTGATAGCGTGCATGAACCTTCCAGCACCGTGAACACTAGTCCGCAGTGGTAAAGCCCCTCATTAGGCATCAACTTGACGTTTCTGTGGGCAATGAGACACGCAAGTGTTGTCTTCAGTAAAAGGGCCTTAAATCAGTTTGTGGAGAGCAGCCAATAACTTTGGTGGTCGCCTGAATTGTTTGGGGTTTTCCATGGAACTGCTTTGACCAATGACTGAACCAGATGTAACCCACATCTGGCAGTGGAGATTTTCATTAACGAAGAAAGATATCTAGTTAGGGCTTAGAGTGATTTTATTTATATTTTTTTCACACCATGTATATATTTCTAGAATCTCCTAAGGGTGTAGGTTTTCATGCAACCATTCAAATGGTCCTTAGTGTTAGTTGTCCCTCCCTAACATCTCTCTATCACCCCATCCCTACTCCATCCTTTAGTTCCTTTTCTGTCCCTGTTTCTCCATAATTGTACATTCTATTTTTCTTTCCTTAGAAAGATCTTGCTGACATTCACATATATAAAAAAACATACAATCTTTTTAGGGAGTCTTTGTTATACCTCCCCAGGATGATTTTTTTCTTTGGATTCATTCATTTAAGTGAAATTTTCATAATTCCATTTTAAAAACTGAATAATAATTTTCCATTATGTATATTTCCATTCCAAAATTTCATTACACATTCTTTCATGATGGCTATGATCACTGCCAAATCACATTCAAAAGAATGGTTGTATCACACAAAGAATTAAGAATTACAGTTGTTCCCCAGAGTTTCACTGTTCCCCTATTCCTAGATCTATGTTCAAAATAATAATAACTGCAAACCTGCCACTATTTAAAATTTAAATTTTGACTTATACTTCAGAGCTCAGAGCTCCAAGACTGCTACATGCATTTTTCTGTGAAGCTCTAATGATAAATGACATGGGCAAAGTTGCCAGGCAGTAGCCAGAAGAGTCAATTAGCCCTTAATTCAGCAGTTCCACTAGAGTTCTTCTTCTGCACATTGCACACAATGACTCTCCTAAGAGTCCCAGTGTTTTGACTTAATTTTACTAATTATAATTTCATGCATTTTATACTTTCTTATCCATACATATCCAAAGGAGACCTGGAACCATTTCTCAAATGTTGTGCAAAACCCGTTTAATAACTTCAATTGTTTGTTCCTTTCTTGGGGGGGTCCCAATATTGCCTCTGTTTCATTTTCAAATAATTTCTTCAAAGTTTGAAAGTCAAACATTAATCCAAAACTAACATTGTGCAGTTATTGCCTTGTTTCCAAGATAAGAGCACACAGCATGCACCTGGGCCATTAGGACTGTGTTGTGCTGTGCCCCTGTGCCTCAATTTTTAATTGTTTAAGAATCATTACATCAAAAAACCATCTAGTTTCACAGAATTCACCAGAGCAGGAGAAGGTGTAGGAAAGTCAGACATAATAGAGTAAGTATGCACACAAAGGCCAACTGAAAAGCAGTCACGCAAATGAAATCTCTGCAGCTCTTGTCCAGGGCTAAGGTTAGGAGAAATGGGAACAGATTTTTTTTTTCAAAGAGCTGCTGAGATGCCTGTATCCTGGCCTGCCGTAGGCAGTCCCTTATTTCTAATGGTGGGTCCCCAGGAGGAATGTGCTTCCTGCTTTTCAGGGCCATCCTTTTTCACAAAGAGCTGCCACTGGGCTTTTGAAATATCTCCATCCCTAGTTCGAATTTCTGTCTATTATGAATAGAGCACTTAGTCTTAAATGGATTGTCTTCATTAAACTCAAACACTCAGGAATCAGGGAGCTATATTGAAGAGAAGATCAAAAAGATTATAAGGGGTGGATGACTTCAAGGAAACTGTCTGTAAGAGATAATAGGACTGATGGACACATGAATTTAAAAAGCTCTGGTAGCTAGACTGGTCCTAGCATTGAAAGGGGCAAGTGGACATGAGCTCCTACCCAAATGGTTTTGGTTTGCGTTTTTTTAAATTTATTTATTTTTATTAGATATTTTCTTTATTTACAATATCTCCTTTCCCAGGTTTCCCTTCAAAATAAAAAATAAAAATAAAATAAAATAAGAAAAATAAAAACTGAAACAATCCCCTGTTCCTTGAGCAGGGGCAGGGAGGAGGGAACAGGGGATTGGTTTGTGTATTTAAAGAGTGTGTGTGTGTGTGTGTGTGTGTGTGTATGTGTGTGTGTCTATGTATGTGCATGCACATGACAGAGAGAAAGAGGGAGGGAGAGAGAGAGAGAGAGATATTTTCTTTTGTTTCAGTTTTTTACTATTTTATTAAAAACCAAGATATAGATCTTGAAAACAGGACAGGAGGTGGTGAGTTTTCTGGGAGGAGTTAGTGGAGGGAAAAGCCATAGTCAGAATATAGTGTATATTCTGTATATATTCAAATATCTATCTATATATATATATATTGTGTGTATATATATATATACATATATATATATAAGTATATATATATATATACAAAGTGATGTAAGGTAGATGCCTATCCTACATCTAATAGCTGCTCATATTTCATATTCATTAAATTGAACAAAAAGTTTTACTTTTCCAACTCACTGAGCATACTTAATTGATTGACTTCGCACATTGATTATTCTTGCATGCAGTGCACTGGTTCTTCCATATTCCATGATTCTATGTTTTCACATGCAACTGATTGCTAATGAAAGGTATTAAAAAAGGCTGTGCAATAAGAAGTTTCCACTACTCCCTCGAAAATCAAACAAACAAACAAAAAAACCAAGAAAGAAAGAAAGAAGAAAGAGAAAGAAAGAAAGAGAAAGAAAGAAGTGAAGGGAGGAAGAAGGAAGGAAGGGAGGGAGGGAGGAAGGAAGGAAGAAAAGAAGGAAGGAAGGAAGGAAGAAGCTAGCAAAAAAAAAAATCCCAAACCAAAATATGAGCAAATCACAAAACAATGAAAACCAGGGCAACATGGCCTCTTCAAATGACAGTGATTTCTCAACCTTTAAACTAAAAAATACTGAAATTGGTAAAGTGCTAGAAGACAATATTTTTTAAATCTAGTAAAATGGTCAATGACATGAAAACAGACACAAATAAACAGATGATTTTATTCAGGACGAAGTGAAGAAAGTTAGCAATGTCGAAAATATCAGCAAAATTAGTGATGAAATCAACATGAAAATCGAGCAAGGAAACAAAAAATGAAAAAGTAAATATTTGAAATGAAAAACTAAATGAGACAAATGAAAATTACAAAGAAATATTACCAAAAGTATATCAAGCAGAAGAATATCATGTATGGGGGACAAGTTTGAGAGTGTTATATGCAAAGATTTATGAAGATATTAAATAAGACTACCATATTCAAGAACTATGTGTTATTATCAAGATCCCTAACCTCATGACTCAAGGAGCTGAGATAAAGGCATAATAAATATACCAAGGCATTACAGAGAATTTATTTTCTTTTTTAGGTAAATTTCCATCACTCCCATCCAACTCCTTCTCAAATTATTGTTATTATTGCATATATATGTGTATAAACCCACTGAGTCAATTTAGCATCATTTATTTCTTTGTGTGACCATAGCTGGCCATTTGGATTGGGCAATTTACATAAGAGGTCTTCCCTAGAAGAAATTGACTTTCCCTCCCTCAGCAGCTAGTTAGAATATACTTAGAGATTACAATAGTTTAGGAAAACAGCATTAGTCAGTTCTCCTCTATAGCTGTCACTTTGCCAGTCTTGGGTAGTTGGGTATGTTTATAGTACCAGGGATGAGTGCCCTCCCTTTGATCAGGCCTTCATTGCACCTAGACAGCTGTATGATGAATGTCTATCCTCAGTGAGGAAGCTTCCAGATGAGTTTCTAGTTCAATTCCTTCCAGGCCTCTGACTGAAGTCTGTAGTGACATCGACAATAGTGTATTGCCTTCAACTTCTGGAAGCAACTAAGGGGAATGACAATAACTCATATATTATTTAAAAAATATTTTTCACTTATTTTGTTGTTTTTTTGGGGGGGTATGTATATATAACATTCCTTCCATTTGACTAACTCTCTATATGCACTTCTGATCTGCCATTAAATCTAAATATTGAATTCTTCATTTTAACTAATATATTTTTAGTATTTAAACTTACAAAATTCATTTAATATCTCTAGTTACTTGCAGATTCCTATAGTTTAAATTTATCTTTAAATAGTTCTTTTCTTATTATCTGCATCAACTATATGCTTTTTCCTTACTCTGTGTTTCAGGTGTTCCTCATTTTTATTTTTTTTTTACTTGAATGACAGATCTGGTATATAAAATAATTGTACAGACAAGTCAAACTTGGTTGTTTATAGTGTCCACTTCTTTGCAGACAATGAACTAATTTTGTTGTCTCTTAGGACAACAGCAGCCCCACAGATAGATCATCAGCTCTTTTGTTTGTAAGGCTTTTAGTTGTGTTTCCTTATCTCTCTTTATTGTTCTGTTTCTGATATTTGGTACTGAGAATTGTTCCTTTCAATTTCATATGTGACAAACACATAATCTCTTTCTAGTATTCTGAAGTGGTTTCAGATCCAGGTTATAGAGAATTAACAAGAATCTGGTGCATTTGGAGGCAACGCAGTATGATAATACTCTCCATATATGTTTCCTTTTCTCTCTTCCTTTCTTTCTTTCTTTCTTCCTTCCTTTCTTTCTTTCTTTCTTTCTTTTTTTTTTTTTTTTTTTTTTTTTTTTTTTTTTTTTTTTTTTTTACTTTTTTTTAAAAAAAAAAACCTTTATTAGCAAAATGGCATGTCTTCATCTTCCATATTATAAGGCCAGCCAAGCAGGAACCTTTACAAAAGTCCAGCCTTGTTTAGCTCTCCTCTCCTTCTCATCATGTGTATGGGTGTGACTGTACACATGTATTCATCTGTCATCTCCAATCACTGTCTCTGAAAAATATGTCAAACACTCGTGTTTCCATGCATCGAAGGGGAAAAATTAATTTGCCTACCCTGTGTATATCATCTTCCTCTCAGCATCATTGGAGGATTTTGTGGGGCAGATGAGAGAAATAGATGTGTGGTTTCATTCTTGCATGGGATTACCTTCAACATTAAAGTCAACAACAAAAACGTGATACCTCTGTGTGGTGCTATGATTTTGGATATAGTACACTAGATTTCCACACCAAAAATATTATTTTAAAGAGGTAGCTCGAATGGTATAGAAGATGCCCTGGGTGTTCACAGCTTCTGTGAACAAAACAAGAAAGCAAAGCTAGAATCAAGAATAAAATATGACAGGACCATGGGAGAAGTGAAAATCTGAATTCAAACTGAAAGAAGAAGTATGTCAGTAAGATACTTAGGGTTTCCTAGAAATATTCAGGTTTTCTTCAAATTTATTCTATAGAAAATAAGGAACCAAGGAAAGTTCTTAAGCTGGGCACATCTGTCTTAGAAGTGATGGTTTGTGAAATTAAGTTGAACATGTTGACTTTTAATATGGCTCAGAATAGAAAAATGAGAGTATAGTTAGTCTCCCTTGGTAAGAGCTTTTCTTTGTGCTATAGGGATCTGTTTTGTATAGGTTTTGGATCGAAGAGCTAGTTGAATCAGACATAATAAAACTTTGTCATGGCTAAGAACTGAAGTCAAACACTCCAGATAGATATCAACTACAGCAGACATTACAAAACCTTCCAGAATGTGAAACTACCCAAGGTGAACGAATATTGCATATAACTTCTGACAGAGAGTAAGAGAGACATGAATATACACGTGTTGTAAAGGTGATGGGGGTGGGGGTTGCTGAAGTGAAAAACAAACAAATAAATAAACGGTAACCAAATAGTCATAAATATTTTCTGAAATTTTCATAGCATCCACACTATGTATTCTATTTCCTTGAAAAATTGAATTTATGATTCCTAAAAGTCACAGTCTCATTGTATTCTCCCATAGGCTTGCCTTAATGGCTGATGAATCATTAATCAGTTCCTGCCACACACAGGAGCCTTTGCAGTCACTGTGTGTCTTCACCCTGAGAACTGCAATGAAGCTCATATTTTTGCTTCCCAATCCATCTCATTAGCACAGATTTGAAAAATAACTAAGGATGGAAACTTCCACATTTCCATATAGAGACAATACAATCACTAGCTTTCTGCTGTGATTTGTGGATTAGAAACTATAAGTGGAAACAATATTACATACAGAGTCAGTAAACCTGATCTTAAATACTACCTCCAGCTTTTGTTGTTGATTTGACTTGAAGAGCTGAGTCTCAGTGTCTGTAGTTAAAGAATGAAGGTAACATTAATTGACACAGTTAAGAGACCAAGAACAAATACCAAAAAATGCATACAAAACTCCTCATATTTACTCTTTGGGCAGGGAGGAGGGAAATTATATACAGTATTCATTCACCTTGGGTAGTTTCACATTCCATATATTTTTCTTAAAGAAGCAAATTCCAATTTTGACCCAGTGTAGGCATCATATGGTCTACAAACACGTTCACTTCACTCAGACTAAAAGAAGCTTAGTAGTTCTTTGAATTCAGTTTAGAGACTTAGGAAATTGCATCCATTAAAAAACTTCATTAAGTAATCCATTCTTTTGAAATTGTCAGTTTTCAATTTGTCAAAAAAATGACATAAGTACAGCAACTCCAAATGTAATTTTTTAATTTCTTAAAACTACATTCTGGCATGCATATTAGCTCATAATTCTTTAATGATAATTTGTATCATGATGACTTTATGCCTTGATAATTTTTACAGAATTTATTATGTTTCACAGTGTTAACATAGAAGAAATTATGTTTATTAGTGTTTAACATAGAAGAAATATACATAACCTTTGGGATTGATGGTTTTATTTCATTTATTTTGTAAGTTGAAAACAGACAACTTGTAATGAAGCTTCTTTACATGGGTATTTATGACATCAAAGATCCAATGTCTATCTAAGCATAATATATCTGTTCACTGGAGCTGATGGAATTTCAAGATAAAGGAATAACAGTGGAAGCCTACAGGCACTGTACATGCATTGAAAATAATTGTTTGCCATGTCTTCAGTTTGTTATACCATTCATAATATACAGAATTCAGTATATTATTCAATTCATAGTATACTGAAAAGAAGTGAAATGATTGACACCGTAAATATCCTTACAACTACTTCTGACTCAGAGTCAGAGCTTAAACCAAGCCTACAAGTCTAACAGTGCACAACTTACAGTCTGTTT
>NW_022196897.1:75613775-75616480 GCF_008632895.1 Mastomys coucha | reverse complement strand
CCTGAGGGCATTTTGAGAATTCCATTCTGTCCAAGCAAGAGGATGCTTTAGTTGGACCCCAGTCCTCAGACTAGCATGCTCTCTTCTCAAATCCATGGCTGCTCCCAGATTTTTGTGCAAGGTTTGAATTTCCTTGGTGAAATTGTGCAGATATTCAAATAGGTATTCTAATTAGGAAGGAAGAAGTATTTCCTTAAAAAATGATTCTTGAAAATAAAATAGAAATCTGCTTATACTTGTGGAAAACCCTCAATCAGCTTTTCTAAGAAATTAGCTTGAAGTTTTGGGTTGGTAAATAGAGGGACTAACACTTAGGCAGTTAAATGTAAACACATCAATCAGGAGTACTCATAGCAGAGTCAGTTTTCATTATTTCACAAGAAATGATTGAGAGAAAAAAATTGTGTTATTCTTCTAAGGAAAAATTATGTGGCTAAATTTTTAGTTTGTGTATTCAATATATGAAATAATATTCCACATTAGGTTGATTTCCCTAACAGATCTAATTTTGCACAACAACGAAAATATATATCTTTATTTCTCCAAGAAGCTTTTGTTTCCTAGCAGGTAAGGATTTTTATCTACTGTTATATAGTAAATGTTAATTTTAAGTGATTTTATATTATAAATGTTCACTTGGCTGTTTCATAGCTCTCTGGAACAATGAGTTAATGGGGAGCTGCTATTGAAATATTGAAATAGTTATCAATTATGATTATTTCTGGACCTATGCATGTTATTCATGTATTTCATTATCACACTATAGCTACAAAAGTGAAAGATGCATTAATTTTATAGACTCAGGACAAGTCCCAAATTATACATTTACACAATAACTGAGAATGATGCAAGATAAATTCCTATGATACCTTGAAATAAAACAAATGGCTAAAATACCATATATTCTCTCTGGAGGCTACTGGACTCAATAGCAAATTTATCAAACACAGAATTTAATTGAAAAATACCAAACAGAGTCTGTTTTAGTTTTATATTTGACAGGTATTTATTTTTTGTATTAACAACAACAATAGATATATGCTAAATATATAACAGACAAACCAATTAGTTATATTTTTCTTTATGAGATATTATATTTTTTCTGAATACATTTATATGTAATTTGTTTTAGATATATGAATTAGAAACAATATATGTTTTAACAACCATGGTGCAATGTAAAAGAAAATAATCTCTACCATGACCTTGAAAGTTAAGTGACCTAAATGACATAAGCAAGCATGTTAGTATGTATTCAGACACAAACTCATGCTCAGGATAGTATGTAACTGATGTTAACTAAACATATATTTTAAATTATTACTAAACTTATTACATGTGGTAATTTTGTCAATGCATATTTTATTTTGAGAAAAAACATTCTGATTTCTTTTATATTTAAGATTATAATATGATTACAACATTTCTCTCTTCTATCATCTCCCAACTTCCCAGTACCCATCCTTGCTCTTTAAAATATTCTTAATAATCTGTATTAATATTTTAAAGATATTAAGAATTTAATTTGCAAGCATTTTGAGACTATGCTTCAATTTTTTGCTGCAAAATATTTGGTAATTGACATAATAAACTATAGTTCAAACACTAGTCTTTGCTGTGCTATATAAGTAACTATGTAATTAAACATTGTTTGGTAGAACCTCTATCTTATTAAAACTAGAACCCAAAGTTAAGAAGAAATAAACATACATAAAATGGGCTGTAACTCAAGGAGAACTGGCAGTAATCCTTTCACAGCTTTCTGTCCTAGGACTATGGTGTGCCTTTGTCAGCCTGTTTCTTCAAGGAGGATCTCCTGATGAGATGCAGCACTTATGTGAATTAGACATGTAGGAGGCACATCATGGCTGCTATCTAGTGAAATAGCAGATTCTCTCTAGTCAATGTTTTATTTATTTTTTTCTCTAGAACTGTTTTTCTTGTTTGGTTTCTAATCTTCCTTTGATTAGGCTTGTCACTCTACACTACAATTCGTGTGTGTGTGTGTCTCTGGGTGTATGTGTACGTGTCTGTGTGTGTGTGTGTGTGTGTGTGTGTGTGTGTATGTACCTGTCTGTCTGTCTGTCTGAAAAGTAAGCACGTCTCCCGTATGTGTACATGTGTGTGTGTGTGTATGTCTGTCTGTCTGTCTGTCTGTCTGAAAAGTGAGCACGTCTCCCTTATATTCATCTATAGTATCTCTGTGTGTATTTGCTTCTACTTTAAATAGGTAAATATTGTACTTTCTTATAAATGCATTTATACCAAAACACATAGGTCTAAAATAGATATAATTCTAACATAGTAACTTCTAATGTAGCAGGTGCCATAGTCATGAATTATTTAGCTTGCTTAATTGAAAATTTTAAAAACCAGGGTCATAAGTATAATCTTTTTTCAAAAAATCAGGAAAGGAAAATAAAGTCCTTGTAACATTTAGCTGATTACTTTTTTATATTAGTAATTACTTTTTTACATGCATTATATCCCAACTTCAGTTTTCCTTCCCAGCAGTTTTTCCAGTTGCCTCCCCTTCCTCATATCCACTCCTCCTCCACTTCCCTTAAAAAACAAACAAACAAACAAAAAAAACCCACCACAACAACAAAAAATCCAGTCCTTCCTGGGATATCAATCAAACATATCATAACAAATTATAATATGACTAGGCACAAACACTCACATCAAGACTGAATGAGGTGACT
>NW_022196897.1:75611892-75612483 GCF_008632895.1 Mastomys coucha | reverse complement strand
AGCCCCTCCTTGGGCTCCCCAATGTACTTCTTCCTTGCTTATCTGTCAATCATGGATGCTGTTTATTCCACTTCCACATCACCCAAGTTGATTATGGACTTACTCTCTGACAGAAAGACTATCTCATTCACAGCTTGCATGGGCCAACTCTTTACTGAGCACTTATTTGGTGGTGCTGAGGTCTTCCTACTGGTGGTGATGGCCTATGATCGGTATGTGGCCATCTGTAAGCCTCTTCACTATTTGACCATCATGAATCGGCAAATTTGCATCCTTCTGTTGGCAATAGCCTGGGTTGGTGGCTTTGTACATTCTGTGATTCAACTTGCTTTTGTGTCTACTCTCCCTTTCTGTGGACCCAATGTCATTGACCACTTTATCTGTGACATGTACCCACTCTTGACACTTGCATGCAGTGACACTTACTTCATTGGTCTTACTGTGGTTGCGAATGGTGGAGCAATCTGTATGGTCATTTTTATTCTTCTCCTAATCTCCTATGTATTCATCCTAAACTCTCTTAAAAACTATAGTCAAGAAGGGAGACGGAAAGCCTTGTCCACCTGCAGCTCCCACATCACTGTGGTTGTG
>NW_022196897.1:75609036-75611448 GCF_008632895.1 Mastomys coucha | reverse complement strand
AGAGAGAGAGAGAGAGAGAGAGAGAGAGAGAGAGATTGAGAGGGCAAGCTGTCTAAAGAGAAAGAAAGCAGAACTTAAAGAAAGCAGAGCAGGCTGGCTGGAAAACTGTGTCCTGCAGAGCATGGACTGCCAGCTTGGACCCAGGATTTGACTTTGAGTCATTGTGTTTGCTGCTACATGACATCCCTTCTCTCAGAACCCCTCTCCAAGGGGGACCTGGTCCTTGGCTAATGAAAATGCCAAACTGGACAGGGAAAAACCAAGGAGACATCAGCCTTACACAAAGAAATGCAATCAACTCGGTAAAGCTAAGGAGAGTAAAACTCCACCCACTTCCTCCCCATTTAGAAAATTTAATGTGAATTTTAGATGAATTACTCTTCTATTAAAATGAATATTAGTTTTTCTTAGAATTTTTTAGTTTTATAAACTGTTCTTATTTTTATTTTTGAGATTGTAATTTAATTACATTTCTCCTTTCCCTTTCATCCCTTTTAGCCCTCCCTTATATCCCTCCCTTCTTTCCTTCAAAATAGCCTCTATTTTTATCAATTGTTTCTGTGCTTGTGTATGTGTGTGTATGTGTGTGTGTGTGTGTGTGTGTGTGTGTGTATGTGTGCATGTGTGTATTTCCATCAGAGATAGATTCAAGACTTGATCACACACAAAACAAATAACTCCTCAAAACCTATGTTCGAACAAAATGGAAGAATTGTGATTGCTTGTCTTTATAAGAATTAAAATGATAATTAGGGAAAATTATAACAGATTTACAATTCTAAGTTATCTCTGTGCCTTAGATCTCCTCTGTTAGAGTCTGTTTCACAAAGAAAGGGAGGCTGTTCTGGTATGGTTGATCAAGGGAAGTGAAATGATTTCTCAACAATGATAGCCTGAAATTCTATTGACATATTGAAATACAACTTATACCTAAAACATCATATATTCTCAATGTGAAAATCAAATGAAGCTAGCAATACACAGGAAACAATTGCAGTATAGAAAGACTGTTCATATTTTGAGAAATAAAATGTAAGTTAAATATTCAAATCTGACTGAGTTATTTAACATAGTCCATATAGCCTTTATCCTGATCAAAACCAGAACTGATAAGAGCACACATTGTTAAACTAGGTTATAATACAAAGAGATTAGGCATAGACTATCTTCTAGCTCTACAAGTTTCAAGGACAGATCTGAATGAAATGTGGCAGTAATGTTAATGAGACACATAGATGGTATATCACAGCAACCTCCTATTGAAGTCTCACTCAGACTTTTCATGTCATTTTGTACTAACAAATCGCTGTGTGTAGAATTCACTTGCTTGCTTCTAGTCAAAATTTCTTCACCTACAGGTAAATGTTATGCTCATATTTATATGTAAAATAGATATTTCCTAATAGACATAATTCTATCCTTTATCCTAAATTTAGTTCAAGATGTATATTGTGGACCATATTTACATTTTCAATTAAATTAATGCAGATCCTGATTATTTATTCTGATTCAATACTCACAATATTGCCAAAATATAGTTCTGAGTACCTAAAATTTAATTTAAAAACAAAACAACGTAAAACTAAGAATTATATGTTTTAGATTTTACCATGGTAAAAGTAACAAAAGAGACAAAGCTGGAAGTTTATGAAGTTGCTGATGGCCACATAGGTGAGTGTAAGCTATGAGTGTTGTTCATCCCTCTGTTTCTTCTTTCCAGAATTGATGCTTCCATTATCATATGTCACTGTACACACTGGATTTGAAATGTAGAGTTGTTTTTCGGTCATTACAGTTACTGAATTGTTCATCTTAGTTACTACTGCAGAAGGTTTTTCAAGTAATGAAATTAATTTGGTAATTGCTGTTATAAATATATAAAAATATTTTATTCAGAATAATGAAGGAGGAGGTTAAAGGCTTGGTTCACGGCCTGATTCATTCATGGGCTTCTTTATAGTTTCATGCATGTCCTGTTTTTCTGAGCTCTAGTCTGCAATGTGCCTTGTAAAAGGGTAATGGGACAGAGGAACAATGTCAAAGAATTTACCCCCTGAACTCACTTAGGATCCTTTTGGGATGCACCTAGTGTGTTGGAAAATTTGAATGGGAAGGGTTCAGAGGTCACCTACTTCAATCTCTTTATCTTCCAATCTGCAAACAGAAGCACGTAATTGTACTTAGAGCCAATGTGTTCTTGGAGCGGTCCCAGAACTATGCTATTTTATTTATTTCTGAATTTGCATTAAAGTTCTACTTTTGAGCAGTTAGTTTCTAGAAAACCTTATATTTTAACTATCCATCTTTCTAGTTTCCACTTTCTTCAGTCTCACTGCATATATTACCAGAAGAGTCTGAAAAAAAATCATATTAGATTCTAACACAGCATTTGGTAATAGAGATGAATAGGTT
>NW_022196897.1:75601046-75605530 GCF_008632895.1 Mastomys coucha | reverse complement strand
AGTGTCTTTGGCTGGAGGATTGTCACACTTTCTGGTTCTACTTCTCTTTGTTTACAACCTTCCCTTTTATGGGCCCAGTGTTACTGACTCCATGTGTGACATGTGTCACTACTGGTCTTAGCACTCTGTCTAAGCTCGGCCCACAGTTACGTGGCCACAGCCAGGTAGGCATGGCCCACTCTGCAAGGGGCTGCTTGCCCCTCCTTGCTCTCCTGCTCTTCTCTTGCTCCCTTGATCTTCCTCTCTTCCCTTCCCCCCCCTCTCCATTTCCTTCCCCATTCTCTCTCCACATACTCATGGTTGGCCTCTACCTCTCTATTCCCCTTCTCTCTCTCTCTCTCTCTCTCTCTCTCTCTTTCTCTCTCTCTCTCTCTCTCTCTCTCTCTCTCTCTCTTTCTCTCTCTCTCCCTCTGCTTTTCTTTGCCTCTAGTACCCTCCTAATCCTACAACCCCGTGCCCTTAATAAACTCTATTCTGTACTATACCAACATATGGCTTGTCCCTCAGGGGTAAGGGATGCCTGGGCAGGGGGTCGCTGAGGCACTCCATTTCCCCATACCTCACTACACCTCCATGGAACATATCCCCCTTTGCATTAGTTTTTGTTTTTGTTTTTTTTTTTTATAGCCAGTACTTGCATTCATTGACACCTATTTTACTGGCCCCACAGTTGTTGCCAATGGTGGGGAGATCTGTATGATAGTCTTCTGTGGAGTCATTATAAACTCTCTCAAGACTGACAGTTAGGAGAGGAGGTGCAAAGCCCTGTTTACCTGAAGCTCTCATACCACTGTGGTTGTCTGCCTTTTGATTCCCCGTGTTTTGTATTATACCTGTTTCCATCTTTCCCAATGATAAATCCATAAGTGAAGATTTTAGAGCTATCAAACCCATGTTTAATCTTTTAATATGCACCTTGAGAAATTTAGAGATAAAAATGTTACAAGAGAATTCTGGTGTTAAAAAGTAAATATAGGTATAATATTAAGCACAATTTCCTCACACTAGGTATATATTATTTATGTTATATAACACACACACACACACACACACACACACTTATACAGATATATCTATTCTGAAGTAAGGAATAGAAACTTCTTTTATTCATTTATGTTTTGCTTGCTTTGTTTTAGATTTATGGTTTCTCTGTATAGCCCTAGTTGTCTTAGAAGTCACTCTGTAGACCAGGCTAGCCTCCAAATCAGAGTTCTGTCCACCTCTGTCTTCTGAGTTCAGGGATTAAACGTGTATATCACCACCACCCAGCTCAGAGAGGAACTGTTGACAGAGACGTAGTCATTAACTCAATCTGTTCTCTATGGGTGCGACTCTTCAGTCTATAGATTATTAAAAGTATAGTAAATAATTTATTGATTTTATGATTAATTTTCTAAGAAATTAAGAATGATGTGTATAAATTGTCGCTATACAGGTATAAAAATGAAACTAAGATCTATTTAAAATGTAATTTTTCCAATTGTATTCAATTTCTGCATCTTTTGAAGTAAAAGTGAATATTTTAAAAAGATTTATTAGTTATGTAGACAGAATCCAACTGGCATGTACACCCACAGACTGGAAGAGGGCATGACATCTCATAAGAGATGGTGGTGAGCCACCATATGGTTGGTAAGAATTGAATTCAGGACCTCTGGAGGAGCAGACTGTGCTCTAGACCTCTGAACTATCTCTCAAGACCCAAAATAGAGCTTCTTATTCTGTCTTCATAATTCCAAATGAAGTTCCACCTTATTTTACATAATAGTCACATTTCTTAATATTATGATCAACTGAAACAATTTGCTTACAAATTAAAAAAATAGTTCATTGCATTATGTATATTTTTCAATTTTATGTAAAAACAAACAACAACCCATGTTCTGTAGTCTTCAGTTATCTTTTAGTATCTTTATTAGGAGAACATTGAAGTGTTTTCTTTGTTAAGTTGTCCACTGATGTCCACGTTTACATCTTTACTCACAGACATACATTACATACACATGATAATGATGAATACAATTAAACAGTTAATAATTTTTATGTTATCTGAATGGCCTATATGTGCTGTCATTGGAGCTCTCTTCCAATCATTTATTGAAAGACACTAGCCTTCTGTATTTTGTTATTTTCATGTATGTTTCAGATTTGTGATATAAAATATCAAAGTAACTTCAAGCCTGGTTGTTTAGAGTCCACTTATTTTTGATCTCCATTTTCCTTTCCTTTCCTTTTCTTTTCTTCTCTCTCTTTTTTTTTCTTTTTGGTCACAAAGTTAAGTGATTTACCCCATAGGTATTCATACTTTCATTGACTGAATAATGATTTTACGCACACATATTTGCATTTGTCTAGTTCTTCATGATCTTATTTTGATTTGGTATCAAAGAAATGATTTCTATTACAAAAGAAATAAATACATATTATATTGAAGGCATTGTAGTTTAGCAATGTACAGGGGTTATCTACAATTGATGTGGTCCTAAAATATATTTTTATAGGTGCTAATAATTCTAGTCTGTGCTGTTTTTTTTAATCTTAATTAAATAATTTCCTTTATTTACATTCCAAAAGTTGACCACCTTCCCGGCCCTGCTCTTCACGAGTTCTTCAACACATCTCTTCCTCCCCCTCCTCTGAGAGGGTGCTCCCTCATCTGTCCACCCACCCCCATCTCACCTACACCAGCATCCCTCTTCATTGGGGGCATTAAGTTCCCACAGGATTAAACACATTCTCTCCCACTGAGGTCACACAAGGCAGCCTGTACCCTGGGCCACAAACCAGACAATATATGCTTCTTGGGGTTGGCTTAGTCTCTGGGAGCTCTTAGAGGTCCAAGTTAGTTGGCAACGTTGTTCTCCTATGGGGCTTCCATCCCGTTCAGCTCCTTCAGTCCTTTCCCTTGCTCTTCTATAGCAGTCTCTGGTCTCAGTCCAATGGTTGGCTGTAAGTGTCTTCATTTGTCTCAGTCAGTCGCTTTTAGAGCCTCTCAGAGCACAATCATGCCAGGCTTCTGTCTGCATGTACAATATGCCTCAGTAATAGTGTCAGGATTTGGTGCCAGCATATGGGATGAATCTCAAGTTGGGTGGGTCTCTAAATGACCTTTCCTTCAGTCCCTGAGCCATGTTTGTTCCTGAATTTCCTTCAGACAGGAACATTCTGGCTCAAAAATTTTGAAGATGTGTGGGTAGTCCCATCACACAACTGGGGTGGTCTCTTCAGGTTCCATCTCCCCACTGTTGGGCATTTTGGGTAATGTCATCCCCATTGCTTCCTGGTACCCTCTCACATCCCAGGTCTCTGGGACTTTCTAGAGGTTGCCCCTACCCCTTACCTCCACTGCTGCATATTTTATACATTCTCATGGCCCTCTGTGCATCTCTTCCAACTATCCCCATACCTGATCCTGCCCTTCCTTTTCTCCTCTCCCCTACCCTCTCCCACCAAGTTTCCTTTCTCCCTCTGCTTCCCATGGTGTTTATTTTGTTCCCCTTTCTAAGTGGATTTCAGGTAGTCACATTAGGGCCTTTCCTTTTCTTAAGCTTCTTGCAGTCTATGTGTTGTAACATGGAATTTCTGAGTGTTTTGGTTAATATACGTTTATCAGTGAGTATATACCATGCATGTCCTTTTGAGTCTGGGTTACCTCACTAAGGATGATATTGTCTAGTTCCATCCATTTGTCTGCAAAATTCATGATGTCCTAGTTTTCTTTTTTATAGCTAAATAGTAGTTCATTGTGTGTAAATGAGCCACATTTTTCTGTATTCATCCTTCAGTTGAGGGACATCTAGCTTATTTCCAGTTTTAGACATTTACAAATAAGACTAGTATGAACCTAGTGGAGCACCTGTCCTTGTGCTATGGTGGAGCACGGTATAGCTGGGACTTTAGGTAGAACTATTTCCAATTCTCAGAGTGGTTGTACCAGTTTGCAATCCCATCAGCACTGGAGGAATATGTTCCTCTTTCTCCAGATCCTTGCCAGTATGTTCTATAGCTTGAGTTTTTGATCTTAGCCACTCTGATTGGTGTAAGGTAGAATTTCAGGGTTGTTTTTATTTGCATTTCCCTGATGATTAAGGACTTTGAATATTTCTTTATGTGTTTCTAAGCCATTCAAGATTCCTCTTTTGGTAATTCTGTTTAGATTTGTACCCATTTTTTAATTCATTTATTTGGTTTTGAGTCTTACTTCTTGAGTTCTTTCTATATATTGGATATTAGCCCTCTATCAGATATAGGATCAGAATCTTTCCTTTCTATGATCCTGTTTGTGCCAAAACTCTTTGGAATCCAGCTGTCTCTGTGATCCTGTGATTCTGGGATCTTGAAATCCTGAGATCCTAGGCATGTCAGAGCTCCTGGTAGTCAAGTGCCTCTGGGATCCTGAGATCCCAGTGTAATCAACTCCTGAGATCCTGTTGTGTCAGAGCTTCTAGGAATTAATCTTTCTCTGGTGTTGCAGGAGTGGGTTG
>NW_022196897.1:75556277-75600269 GCF_008632895.1 Mastomys coucha | reverse complement strand
GTTGAAAACCAGAATGATGTAATATAGCTCACCAGTTAATAAAAATATTTGACTATGCATATAAAATATTTGCAACCATGTATCTAAGTATTTATGATATTAGATCCAATGCAAATCTAAAAATACCATGAAAAAATGTTCAGAGTTGATGGGAAGATGAGGTAAGGGAGAGATTCTTGAAGTCTTTGGGGACAGTTCATTGATTGGAAAATAATGGTTTCTTCCACTAACAACATTTATTTAATTAATATGGAAATGCAGTTTTAAACATTGAATATCCTTTCACTTTCTTCTTACACAATTCTGTCCTGTAAATAGAATTGAAGAACTATGGTCACTTGTCTTATTTAGACTGAGGATACCAATTTTCACAAGATTTTGTAGTTCTTTTTTAATTGGCCCTAGATCTTAAAGATCTTGGTTAGAGTCTTTCTCATAGTAAGAGATAAACTGCCTGTGTGCAAGAGTTTAGGTGGGAAAAAGAATTAGGGATGCTCCCTCTTTTAGGTACACTCAGGAGATGTATCTAATTTTGAGTTTATTCCAAATTTTCTAATAAAGAAATATCTAATGACCTTTCAGTCTCTTACACTTATGATACTGATAAATTTAAAAGCCATTAAATGTATCAGAACACAGAGATTAAAGATTTTCTTTTCTGTAAAAATAGCCCAAGATATTTCTATGAACCAAAGACTTCAAGAATCACTTGCTTACCTTGTCTTGCCATCAACTCTGAACACTTCTTCATGGTATATTTAGACTTGCATTGGATATGAAGTCACAAATACTTGCATATATGGTTACAAATACTTAGATACAGGCTTTACTGCATCCAAGCTGAAGCTGGTTTAGTTGGTTTTTAGCCTTCATAGTATCAAACTCTTGCCTTTTCTGTGACTGGTCATAGATGCTTGTGAAAGACCTCATTATTTCTAATATGAGACTGGGGAGATAAAAGGATAAGTTCACTATTAAAGTATGGGATGGGACTTAGGAAGATTGTATTTGAATGAAGTTCTCAGCTTCCACTTATTAGATATTGTATATAAATGCTTTTGCCTTAAGAATCTATTTTGGATGCTTTAAAATTTTTTATTTAATTTTTTTTCCTACAATTTTATTTTGGTCATATTCCTTCACCCTCCTCCAACTCCTCTCAAAAATCCTGATTTATTCTGTGGAAGTCAGAAAACACATAAATTGTAGCCCATCAGAACTCTTTCTGTATCTTTTCATATGTCACACACTAATGATGTACTTCATGATCCTAAGAAAGCTGAAAGAGTTATCCTGTTCTGTGAGTACAATAAGCATTGATTTTTCCAGATCTGTAAAAGTACCTAAAATTCACAACCATTCACAATGGAGTCATTTCTAGAAGTTCTGAATTTGTTTATATACAATAAAATCTGTAGTAAATTGCTCCCCACTAGAAAGTAGGTATTTTGTGCCTAGAATACTTTCCTTGTTTTAATTACTAACATTTTTATAAATGCCTGACTGTTATAAATTGATTCATTGAAAACAACTGATTTTATTTATCCTTTCCTCTCCTTAGAGTATTACCTAGAATTTAGAGATTTTTATTAATTTTGTGCCTCCACCTAAAGTCTTCTGAAGAAAATAAGAGCTGATGAAGAAAAATCTTCTAGGATCTTTGGATAGAGATTGCAATAATACATGTTTATTAAATGCTTCCTGTAAAATATGTACAGAAGGAGATAAGGGTGAAGACATACATCCTGTCTTAATGCACTCATGGTACTCTTCATATTCTCATGGCAGGTCACTTAAATCAAAGAGAAAAAAGTCAAGAACCTATTTGAAAAAGTAGGTCTGGGACCTGAACAGAAAGTTATCAAGAGAAGAAAAACACTCTTTAAGAAATATCACCAAAAATGTTCATTGTCCCTAGCAAATATAGAAATGCAAAGCTGGCAACTTTGAGATTTCATCTTATCTCAGCCAGAACAGCCAACATCAACAAATGAAGCAACAACAAATGCTAGAAGGTGTATGGTAAAAGGGAACACTTGTTCATTGTTTTTGGAATTAAAATCTGGTGAAGCTACTATGAAAGGAGATGGAGTACTCTTTTTGAATGCTGCTTTTCTCCTTAACATATTTTATTGTAGTTAAGGTTGGCAAATAAAAAATAGAAGATGTGATATTTGTGTTCTTGAAACTTGAGTGATATCACTAAATATAATCTTTCCTTTTAATGTGTGTGCAAATCATGTTAGGGAAAAACTAGACAGGAGACTAGGACAAGAAAAACTGAAGTAGAATAAGGTAAAAAGTACTGATTTTTGGGCAATGATTTATTGATTTATTTAGTGAGTTATTTAGAGCACATTTTGTACTGCTTATTTGTCCAGCATGACTCACTACCTGGAAGGGAGTGACCTTGAGAAATAACTGAAAGAGTGGTCATTGCTCTTGGCAGCTGGTGACTGCTGCTATACTTCTGTAAATTCTCCCTTGCCTTCTGCCTCAGGCAAAGGCATGATAGTTTGAGAATGCAAATTCAACTTGAGACACATAAGAACTGACTTTGGTCTGCCAATGAAATCTCCTCTTTTCTACTCTCACTGGTGTGAGAGACAAGTCTGAAACAAACAGGAGGGATTGATGAAAGAGAGGGTGAAAAGTCACATAGGACACAAAGTGGAAAACAGACTACCTTGGGTGTGCAAGTGGAAGTGGGTGAAAAGAATCAAGGGAGAAAAAGAGAAGGGGAAAGAAAGGGGAAGGACCTACAGAAATTTCATGTGAAGAATGCTGTAATGAAAAATAGTTTTGTATAAGCTAATAAAGTTAAAACAGTAAATGGAGCTGAGCACAGTGCAGTTTGCAGTCTAATTAGTTAAATAATTTACAAAATAGTAAATTAAGTTGTTGATAAATTTCAAGTACCTGAGTAAGTTACAGTAAAAGACAATACAATTGCCTGTAGTAAATGAAAAGGGTTCTACCTTTGAGCACAGTGAAAATAGAATCTACCATCCATCCAATAGAAAGTTTCCTTTGGATAACTAGGGTATTCCCTAACTCTGTTTATTTAAGCCCAACTTCTAAAACTACAAGAGAAACAGATAATAGTAAGTAATATCTCAAACTTTTTTGTATCTTTATGCATGTAAACATTTGATAATTATTTGTGGTTAATTTTTTTTTACTTTTCTTTTTTTTAAATTGATTATTTTATTTATTTACATTTCAAATGTTATCCCCCTTCCCAGTTTCCCCTCCACAAGCACCCTATTTCCTCCTCCTTCCTCCCTGCCTCTGTGAAGGTGCTCCCCTAACTGCCCAACCACTCCTGTCTCAGTGGCCTAGTGTTCCCCTATCCTGGGTTATCAACCCTCCACAGGACCAAGGGCCTCAGCAGGGTACAGGGCCTTGTAAGCCAGTAGACCTTCATTCCTAGTTCCTCCCTCATTGTGGATCAGTCAGGAGGGGCAGGTTTCAGGAACCAGAGCCCTGAGGCTGAGTTAGCCAAGTTTCTGGAACTGGCTACTCCACATTTTTGGCTTGTTACAGAGGTTTTCCATGTCCCCTTTTAGGTAAAGGTTATACATTATACATACATTTCAATTAAGTGCCCTCATTTTAAATTCTAAGATTCTCCAGCCTTTCAATGCCAGGTAAGGCAATCTGGCCCTTCCTACAAGTGAAATGTTTTACACTCGTAGAATTCTCATTCTACACAAGATCTTGAATAATTTACGAAAGTTCACACAATTGTTCAACAGAGATTCTCTGGATCATACTCCAAATCAGAATCTGGTACCTCACATTTCCAAAGCCCCAATAATTCAGGCATTGTGACCTCCCCCAGCCTCAAGTGGGCTGGACCAGACTTTGTCCTTGCCACAAGCAGCTAGCCCACTTAGGGTGGAGTTTCTTGAGATAAAGAAAGCCCTTTTGTCCTGCTGCTTCTCTGCTTCTTCTGAAGTTCCTGCTAGGAGCCTCAGCTGCTTCACCTGCCTCCCAGACAGAACAGCAAGATGTTAATTAGCCCACAAGATCCTGGCTTACTGGGGGATGGGTTGCCTGATTTATATTCTCATACTCTGAAATACACATTGGACCATGATCGGAACCTTTTGACTTGGTCTCGTCACCTTTTGACTTGGTCTCGTCATTATTTCTCTCACAGTCTGATGCTCCTATTTTCCCCAGGCCCCTGCTTCTCTTTCAGGAACCCAGTTTGCATAGCTGCTGGTGGATGCAAGGCATCCATGTCTTTTGATGTAAGATTTACAAAGCAAAACAAAATTGCAAATACTATAGGAAATCCACTTTCTCTGATTATTGCTTTTTTGCTATTTTTCCACAAAACAATTTTCGAAGAAACTGAAGAATAAAACATTGTTTTTTTAAAATCATATTTAAAATAAGATCTGTAATTGCTTATGCTTCCAGCTTCTATTTTTCCCTTTCTTACTAAATAGCTTAAAAAGATTTCAAGGGAAAAACTTAGTTTCTATCATAGCAACTGTTAGTAGTTGTGCATTTCCTTACTTTTTCTAAATAAAATTTTCCAAAAATCAATATAGTAAATACAAATGTACTCTGAATTCAGGTTAGACGATGAAACAAAGGACAGGTTTATAATTTATGAAAAATCAGGCAGCCTAAGGCAGGTAAAGTAATTATTCCAGATAACAATATGGGAAATATGTTTGCATTTATGTTATGAAGGCTAGTACCTTGGTATTTAAGGAGTGATACATGAAGACTGGTCATTTTTTGAGATAAATTGACTGATCACCAAATATGTGGTGAAATTGTATCCAGTGATATATGTATACATATATGTATATGTATATATATATATGAAAGGATGCTGTTAATCTTGGTACTAATTTGGCAGTGGGTAAAGAATTACACTGTGAAGTTATTTCTTTAAATATAACATCTCAAAAACCTGGCTTTGTTTTGTCTCTTTCTATATTTGTAGATAACCAACAACAATAGAAAGTATATAGGTTTACTGCAGGAATCCTTTCCTGTTTATCATTGCTTATTCTGTGACAGTTTAAAATATATTCAAAATATAGAGTTAATTAAATAACTGTGGAACACTCTTGGAACTGCTTCAAGGATATTTGTAGCCCGCGTGGTCCTCTCGCAGGGAAGAAGACACGCGGACACTAGGTTCCTTCTGCAGCAACTGTTTATTTGTCTCCATCCATAGTGAAAAAAGGGTCGAACCCAAAATCCGCACTGCTTATATACACCACAGCATGCGTATCTGCCCACAGCGTGGTGTGTCTGCTCATGATTGGCTGTTTGCTCATTACCCTACGTAACGGCCCCGGGATGGGCTGTGACATGGCGTCTTTTCACTCTATGCACATGCGCAAACAGTTGTCCACTAGGAGTTAACAGCGGAAGTAGGCGCCATCTTGCCATGGCGAATGCCTCTCAAGATTCACGGCTCCCCACAGATATTTACATTGGACTAGGATAATGAAGTAGGCTCAAGCAAGAATTTGACATTGGGCTAAGACAAGGCTCAAGATGAATACAGCTGAGGAATACAGTAGTACAATAATCATGGGACCTTTGCTTAGGCCTTTTTTTTTCCTTAACTACATTTTTTCTGCCTTGTCTGCTCCTTGACTACTTTGTTTCTGCCTTGTTTGTTTATCGACTACTTTGCTTATACCTTGGAACTGACCCTATTCTTTGCATATACCTAGAATGATAAAAAAGCTGACCAGGAGGAATTAACACCACATCAGTATTTGATGGCATCATACTATAATGTCGAGTATCTTTTCTTTTCTTAATCCTTGCTCTCTCCCTTGAGATCCTGTTGGTTTATTGAGTAGGCTTAGTCAAAGAGCTGACACTGTTCTGCTATTATTCTCTGTCAATTAATATTTACAGATAAAGCTGTGAACCTTGAGGTCTCAAAAGAACTCATTTGAGGAAACAAATTTGATGTGGGATGGTCCTTGGTGTCCTTAGACATAAATTTCAATAGATGCTCCTTTAAGGTTTCTTGCAGGTTTTCCTCTGTAGAAGATAAAATGAAGATCGCAATAAAATAATGTTCCTCCTTATAATTTCATAGAGAGCCCTGTTTTTCTGACCTTTCTTCTGAAAAATAAGCCAAATAGAAAAGTAAATGGAATAAGAAAGAAATAGAATTTATCCTCTTGGGTAACACTCAGGATCCTGCTTTTGCTCATCTACAATGAGCATTGCTGTGACAATGATGGGCAGCTTGCTTGTTGTGGGAGCAGTGATTGCCTGTCCCTCCTTGGGCTTTTCATTATACTTCTTTCTGCATGTTGTTTATTCAACTGCCTTCTCATCCTAATTAATTTTATAGTTACTCTGATTTCATTTCCAGTTTGCATGGGGTAGAACGTCATGGCACAATTCTCTGGTGGGACTGAAGTCTTTCTTTTGATGGTAGTTGCCAACTGCAAGCTGTGGCACTATTTAATTAATCATAAATCAGACATATCTGCCCATTGGTAGTACAGTCTGAAAGAGGGTTTTCATCTTCTCTGGTTTAATTATTTTTGTTTTTGTTTGTAAAAGGAGAATAACTTCATGCAATATATTTTGATCACGCTTTACCTTCCACCAATTCCTCCCACATCCTTCCTACTTCCCAACTCACACAACCTTGAATTTTTCTTTTTCAAAACAAATGAATACATAAAGAAACAAAATACTCCATAAAAACATAAACCAGAAATAAAAATAAACAAGCAAATGACCAATGAGACTGCCCCCTCCCCCTAAAAAAGGAAAAAGACATAAAAGTCTACAGGAACACTTCTGAGTTCATTTTGTGTTGGCCAACTATTCCTGGGCACAGTACCTGTCATGAAGTGTGGATAATATGCTCAGTGAGATTCCACTCGGGAAAACTGATTTTTTTTTACTTTGGCAGTGGGTAAAGATTTCAGATAGCTTCTTGGTTAGGGTTTGAAACACTGTGTCCACTTGTCTCTCTCAGTGTTCGGACCCTGTTGCACCACAGTCTCTGTGAACTTATATGTATATTAGTCCTGTTGTCTGGAAAACACTGTTCTCTTGAAATCATCCATCACTTCTGTCTTTTACAAACTTTTGCATCATTTTCTGCATAGATTCCTCAGTCCAGACAGAAGGCATTTAATGAAGATATCTCATTTAGGACTAAGAGCTTCAAAATTTCTCTCTCTGCACATTTTTCAGTTATAGATCTCTGTATTAGCTCATAGGTACTACAAGAAGATATGACAATGACTCGGCAAGACACCCATCTATTAGTGATCTATTAGACTACCACTAGGAGTCATTTTATTACCATATTCCATTGGCAGAATAATGGTATTAGGCTTTTTCCTAACTCTATGAACTGTCTAGTCTTAGATTCTTGGGCACTTTATGAGTATCAAGTGTGAGTTTTGTCCCACAGAATGGGTCCAAAATCCCATCTAAATGTAGAAGTTATTTCTATAACATTTGTGCTATTATTGCACCAGTATATATTGTAGGCAGGTCACTGTTGATGGCTGTAGGGTTTGTAGATGCAGATATTGATTACTTCAAATAGAATGCAGAGTGCCTCCAGTACCATGAATGTTAGTCAGTGTGTATAAAAGGTCTAGTGAGGCATCAGCTTGTTTTCTCCCTGTTAAATGACATTTATGAGCTGACATCATCAGTAGGGTCTCACCATCAGTTTGTGGGAAGAAATCAATAGCATTAACAATGAGTTATGATCTTTAAGGGTTTCAATGAGGACCTTTACAACAACATTGTAACCTATTAGTAACACTGAAGGTTTTACTTGGTGGCATAAATTATTTATTTGTAACCTTCCTCTCTGTGGGCCTAACCTCTTCATAGGTGTTGTGTATTCTTTACTGTAGCTTGTGGGACATACTTCATTGATATTACTCTTGTTGCCAATAGTAGAGCAGTCTGCATTGTGACAACATTGTAAAAACTACTAAATGTGCTGACACTTCTGAACAATTTATTCCATTAATATTGGGATGAAACTAAGAGTAATGTATATTTTCTAGAAATAGGGATGTGGGAGGTAAGCCACTGCCTGTCACTCCTCTGGGAGCCTCTACCAGCAACTGACTGAGACAAATGCAAATGCTTTCAGCCAACCATTAGATTGAGGTCAGGAACCAATATGGAAGAGTTAGAGGAAGGACTGAAGTAGCTGAAGAGAGTTGTAATCTCATTAGGAATAACAACATTGTCAACTAACCTGGACCCCTCAGAGCTCCCAAAGACTAAGCCAAACACCAAGGAGCATAGATGGGCTGGTCTGTAGCCCCAGGGCACATTTGTAGGAGAAGACTGCCTTGTATGGCCCCAGGGAAGAAGGATGATGATGGGGCTTAGGTGGGAATGAGTGGGCAGGTTGGGGACCACCCTTTCAGAGACAGAGAGGGACCAGGAAGGGGATCAACTTTTGAAATGTAAATAAATAAAGTAATTTAATAAAAGAGAAAAATCATTACAGTCCATTTTAATAAGAACTCAATTTGGAAAAAAATACAGGTGAAGTGTTTTTCCACCAGCACCTGATTTTAAAATTTCAATATTCATTGTTTTATCATCATGGAAAATTTCCAACTCTGGATTGGATGTTTCACTTAATGATTTGTTTTTCAACATTTGGTCATTATTCATTCATGTTCAAATCATGAATCTTGGATGGTAGAAATTATTAGAATTACCAGAATGTTGGTCCATAACTGTAAGCACTTGGGAAGCTGAAGCAGAAGAATTATTAAGACAGGATTTAGAAAATTCTGAAACTATTAACAGAAAAGCCCACAAAACGCTTTAGAGAAAGACACAATCTAAGGTATCCTGAAATGGACTCTATGTGCTCATGACCTAAAATTGAGATGTTTTTCTTTTTTCATTTAAGCTTCTTAATATGTTTTTAATAATTTTACTTCTCCCATCTTCTTGAAGTCTTCTTCATCTCATAACCCATTCAACTTTATGTTTTTTCTTTATCAGATATCTATCTCTTTAAAATATAACATTAAATACAAAAGAAAGGTCAAAACAAATAAAAACCAAGAAGACAAAAGAGTTAAATAAACAAAAGGCAACAAAAATCCCATTACAAATAGATTTTCTGAAGTATTGACATCAGTAACCTCAACTGTAATTTGAAATCTAGTAGAATTTGTGCAGGAGAGGTCACTACACATACAAAATTATTGGAAGGAGCACGTAGGAGGGATCAGTCCTCTGGAGCATACTTCTTTAGAGATTTAATTTGAAGGAAGCACACTGGGGGCAATTTGAAGAGATCAGTTAAATATTTAGTATTTCATTATGAAGTTCTTGTAAATAATTTTCTTTGCCTCATAAAGGAATTCTCTTGGGAATTTGATGTTACCATTGGTTATGAAACAAAAAGTAAATAACATGGTACATATAAAGCAGAGTAGTGCTGTAAGTAAGCAATAATATAAAACATTCTGTATTATGTGATTATCCTGTACTGTACACAACTAAAAAACATGCTAAGAGGACTATTTGATTAATTTAATAGTAAACATGAGTAAAATTGAAACAGTTTTAATACATGTTCTCAAACAGCTTTCAAGTTTCATGGTTCATCTTATATATCAACAGTTTCTTTTTTCTAGATTTCAATTTTGCAAAAATCTGGAGTCTAAGCTCTAAATTGCTTTTTGAAGAATGGAGAATGTTTGCTATGTTGTGCCAGCCTAAGGAGCTGGATCTTTGTGACAAAGCAAGTTTATCTTACATGACTAAATGTTAATTTGTTTGAAGGTATACCTGTACTGATATGCTTGCTGTTTTGCCTTTAAAAGTAAAAAGATATTTTTCTAGGCTTGAAAATAAAACCACGGAAGCCTGAATTGGAATAAGTGAAAAAAGAAGAAATACAAAACCCAGGTAACATACAAGTGAAATCATTCTGGTATTTTTGCTGTTGTTGTTTGTATTTTGGGGTTTTTAAATTTTTTTTTAAATAGGGTCAAAGAAGCTTAGTTCAATTGTGTCTTTCATAAATAAGTTGGTGACTTATTTCAAAGCTTTATACCAGAGACAGTAAGATAGTGCATGCACTTTATCTACTTTATAGATTGTTGATAGGTTAAACTAAAACTTTCTAGAAACTTTCTACTATTTAAATGCATATGACACAAGTGAGAGCATCTTGCAAAACATGAACAATATAATATGTATATGGTTTATTTATATGCATTATTATTTTCACAATAATGTGTTTATCAGATATTTTATACAATTTACAGAATACAACTATTGTTATTATAAATTATCATCTCCTTGTGAGATTTACATTTTCTATTTCTTTGCAGATGATGTGTTCTTTTTAAAATTAAATTTAACTGTTATAAATGTTTTTTATCTTTCAGATTAAAATATTATGGTGTGTGCCACATTCCTTTTCCTCCAACTCTTTTCATTCACTGCTCTCCTTGTTTCCAATCTAATATGTGGCCTCTATTTCTTCAGCTGACCGAACAATCCAGATATAAATGTATATAAAATCCTAAATCTATATGTTACAACAACAAAATTAGTAGAGGCCATTTCTCTCTAGTAAGGCAAATGCAATCATTTTATTCAATGTTGTATCCCACACTTTATTTCACGTTCAACTTTTAACACCAATGAATTATAACTCCCATCCCTTCCTCCTCCCATCTCCAAAACCAGTATTGTATTATTTTTATGAATATGACTAGTCTAAGTATTTCATAAATGTGAGATAATAAAATATATGTACCTTCATGATGGTCTGATTTTATAATTAAGTATAATTTATTCATTTCACCTATTAATTATATTCCTTACTGAAATAGAATATATTTCTCATCTATTTCCTCACTATTCCCACTTGGAAATCAACTTTGAGACTAAACCCCTGTGTGTGTGTGTTTTGTACAGTGTTTTATTTGTCTGCTGATGGGTAAATGAGATATTGCTATTTTTTGACTACTGTAAATATTTCTGCCTTCAACACTGATTCAATATTAATTATGGTTTATTTTTTAATTATTTTATTTATTTGCATAATAAAAATTTGTCCTGAAAATTGCTAGGCAATTATGAAATGTAGAACTCATGCTCAGAAATTTAGTCTTTAAGTATTAATGGAAATAGATTTGCTTATTAGAATGAATAAAAATTTTGTGATGATTTCAGTATAAAATCTTCATGAATCTTCAAAAAATGGCACCATCTGTTTCTGATTATTTTATAGATTTCATTTCAATTGTCTTAAAAACTTCTGTGCTCAGTTGATTCTATAGCTTTAAAATAGTAAATTTAACTGTAAAAAGTTTCAGATCCATTAGTAATGCACAGAAAAAGAAAGAGAATGAATTTCCTCATAGTAATGTGTGTGGAAAGAAGGTTCAGCTTCCATAACTGTGCATAATGAAAATATAATACTCCCAGTCATCCAGTGGGAAATCCCCTTTGGGTCATTAGAGGTGAAGGCTCTGGGGAGATTCACTCAGATCTTTTGCATGAAGCCATGATATTTAAAACTATATACAGAAACTAGCCAGGCAGTGGTGGTGCATGCCTTTAATCCCAGCACTTGGAAGGCAGAGACAGGTGGATTTCTGAGTTCGAGGCCAGCCTGATCCTCAGAGTGAGTTCCAGGACAGCTAGGGCTATACAGAGAAACCCAGTCTCGAAAAATATAAACAAAAACAAAACAAAACAAAACTATATGCAGAAACTAATACCAAGAATACCCTGAATTTAATTAGTGCTTATGTATCAGGTAAGTTTCTTTACACTATATTTGCATTTAAGCCTACATACTTCCTATATGTTAGATGTTTTACAGTTATCATAAAATGTATTGAATAATTCACCCAATGCTACACAGTTACTTAACATAGATTATGGAGATGAGAATCTGAACCAGAAATAGGATCTGAACATCTCAACAGTTCCAGGACCTCTTTCCCATGAAGGCAAAGCAAAATTGTCCACAACTGTGTATGACACAGGAAACCCACATTGCTTATCTTGATTGTTCACCAAGTTCATTCTTGCTTACAGATTTTAGAGATTAGATTTTTCTATACTTCAAAGAAACTGAATACGAAATACATAATATTGAAAGAAGTCATATTTAAATCCAATGATCTGATTTAATTTTTAATTGGAGCACATATCATATATATATATTATTTCTGTGATTATTCTCTTATATTTGAGGAGAACTATTATTTTCAAAGGATATAACTCCCATTAGGGAATGATTTAAATAGAAATGCACAAGATTTCCTTGTGTTTTTCAAAAGTGTTTGGATTCAAAATGAAATTTTATCATTTATACTTGAAGAAAACTGATGTTTAAAAGTGTTTCTAGTATTTTATACCCTCACATTCTCAGCAGTTTGTTTACCTCTTATGGAACTGGCTTTTGCAAGTCTCTTTCACTTATTTTATTTGCCATTAATCAGGGTCACATATTTAAAATGTACATTAATGATTATGTGTTAAGTACTTAAGACTGTGGAAGTATTACCAATGTTTATAAAATGTTCCTTTATTTAATAAGGCATAATATTGATTCAGAAAAATGTATAACTTGAGAGATCAAAATAAGTACAGAAACATCAAGTTGCAGTCTTTGTGAGAGAATGTGTAAAGAAAGCCACGTTGGGGGAATAAGGAGACACTTTTGGCCTGAAGTTTGTGAAGATCGGGTGGAGTTCAGTGACAGGAGAATCCAAACACTAATTTTCTGAGGTATTACAGGTGTGAGTGGTGTGAAGATGCACAGAAAGTCTCCGTGTCTTTTGCAGTTAGTGGTGGGAAGTTGTGAGCATATTCCATATACATTTTGTGATTTTCCCATTGTTTATATATAGTGCTTGTATATATAGTCATACCCATTGTGAGTTCATGTATGTAGTGACCCTATAATCTCTGCCTAATACTATTTCATTGCAAATTTATACTAGTTCTGACCTATATAAATTCCTGGCCCTTTTTGGTAACAAAACATTTGTCTTGTGAATAGATGGTTGATATGATAATAGTAATAATAATCATAAATATATTATACAATATATTACATATGGTATCCCAATTAGAGCTAAGATTCAACAATATCCAATTTTCTGAATGCCCACCAGTTGTGGGTCTCTGTATGAATTTATATCTCCTGCAGAAAGAAGCTTCTCTACTCAGATTTGACATATGAACAAGTGTATGGATAAAAAGATTAAAAATCTATGAGATACTTTGATACAAGCAGAGTTTTTGTCATGGAACTTAAGATCACTTCAAATTCAGCATCTGCTCTGTCTGCAGGCTCTGACTTCTAAGTGAGTTCAGCACTCTCAGAAGAACATATGGAAAAGAGGAACAATGTGACTAAATTTATCCTCCTGGGCCTCACCCAGAACCCAGAGGGCCAAAAGGTTCTGTTTGTCACATTCTTGCTCATTTACATTGTGACAGTTATGGGCAACCTGCTCATCATGGTGACCATCATGGCTAGCCAGTCCCTGGGCTCCCCTATGTACTTTTTTCTGGCTTACTTATCATTCATAGATACCATCTATTCTACTGCCATTGCTCCCAAAATGATCATTGACTTGCTCTATGAAACAAAGACCATCTCCTTCCAGGCTTGTATGACTCAAGTTTTTATAGATCATTTATTTGCTGGAGCTGAGGTCATTCTTCTGGTGGTGATGGCCTATGACCGTTATGTGGCCATCTGTAAACCTCTTCATTATTTGACCATCATGAACCGACGAGTGTGTATTCTCATGCTGTTGGGTGCCTGGATTGGTGGCTTTCTTCACTCTTTAATTCAATTTATTTTCATTTACCAGCTTCCTTTCTGTGGCCCAAATATCATTGACAACTTTCTGTGTGACATTTATCCTTTGCTAAAACTAGCTTGCACCAATACTTACCTCATTGGACTTTGTATGATTGCTAATGGTGGGGCAATTTGCACTGTCACCTTCTTAATTCTTTTAGTTTCCTATGGGATAATATTACACTCCCTTAAGGCACATAGTCTGGAAGGGAAACGCAAAGCTTTGTACACATGTGCTTCCCACATTGCTGTGGTCATTTTATTCTTTGTTCCCTGTATCTTCTTGTTTGCAAGGCCTACATCTACATTCCCCATTGATAAGTGTGTGACTGTAATTTTAACTTTAATTACTCCCATGTTGAACCCCTTAATCTACACTCTGAGGAATGCAGAAATGAAAAATGCTATGAGGAGACTTTGGAGCACTAAAGTCACTTTAGTAGGACAAATGTATTCCTTCTGCAGATCATGACACTCATTCTTTCATGAAAACAATGAATAAGTGCCTTGAAGCATATATGCATTTTCCTTGTTATTCTTTTATGTATATTGTGTGTTCTGAAACAGTGATTGTAATTAATGTTTAAATAAATTATGATTTATCCTTAAAGAACAAGACAATTATACAGACTTAATACCAACTGATGTAATTTTTTTTGATGGACTATAATTTTGCCTTTCCATATACTTTCAATTTCTAAATTTATTTTATAAACTTAAAATTGTTTTTTCTTAAAAAATATATATTTATAAAATAATATATGATAATTTTGTTCTGAACATGTATTATAAATGTTTTAATGAAACTTGTTGACATTTTGCCTTGTTTGTTTTAGTGTTTCCTATTTCCAAAATAGAAAAATATATTTCTGTTTATGTGCTATGATATATTTCAAAACAAAATATATATTTGGAGAATTAGTTCTCTTTAGTCCAAGGATCAAGTACAATAATTTTCTAATTTCAGATTCAAAAATATTGTTTACAGTATCTAAAGAAATTATTTGATCAACATATGATTGAGGACTTGGAATATTTGTCCTATGAGTTTGACTTTTCATTTAATAGTGTAATGTATAGCTGGGTCAGTTTTCCTTCAAAGTACATGATTCTGTTTTTTCTATTGCTGAATATAATATGCTCTATATTTTTATAACAGTTTTTCGTTATTCATTTCTCTGTTGGTACATGTCTGGGCTAATTACATCTCTTAGCTGCTGATTCTATTATTTAGCCACTTTGAATGATGATGTGATAAATATCCATATGCATGTATAGGTTGACTGGCATCATTGCTTTGAGTAAACACACAGGTATATATGGTATGTTAGGTCTAGTTATTGATTTTTGTTTGTTTTGTTTTTTTTTATTTTTTTTGAGACATGGTTTCTCTGTGTAGTCCCGGCTGTCCTGGAACTCACTCTGCAGATCAGGCTGGCCTCGAACTCAGAAATCCGCCTGCCTCTGCCTCCCAAGTGCTGGGATTAAAGGTGTGCGCCACCACTGCCCGGCTAGTTATTGATTTTTGAACAACTTCCACATACTGATTTCAATAGTGGCTGCCTTAATCTACATACCTCTCAGTAGCGTAGAAGGGTTCTCTTTTGTCTACATCTGACTCAGCATTTGTTAGCTGTTTTTTTTTGTTTTGTTTTGTTTTGTTTTTCTTTTAATTTTTCTGTATTTTATTTTTTTACTGTCCAATCATTACCCTCCTCCTGGTCTGCACGCCCACAGTTCCTCATCCCATTCTTCTTCCCCCTCTCTAAGAAGGTACTCCTCAAGGCTAGTAGCCAGTACTTCTCACTCCCTGGGGCCTCAAGTCTCTTGAGGGATAGGCTCATCTTCTCCCACTGAGGCCAGACCAGGCAGTCCTATATATGTGTCAGGGGCCTTCGACCAGCTCATGTATACTGCCTGGTTGGTGGTTCAGTAAGAGATCTCAGGGGACCAGGTTAGTTGAGACTGCTGGTCTTCATATGGGGTCACCCTCCTCCTCGGCTTCTTCTAGCCTTTCTCTCGTTCAACCACAGGGGTCCCAAACTTCAGTTCAATGGTTGGGTATAAGTTACTGCATCTGTCTCAGTCAGCTGCTTGTTGGGAATCTCAGAGAACAGCCATGCTAGGCTCCTGTCATTAAGCACACCATAGCACCAGGAATAGTGTGAGGCTTTGGAGTCTCCCCTTGAGATGAATTCCAAGTTGAGCTTGTCACTGGACCTCCTTTCCCTCAGTCTATTCTCCTTTTTTTTTTTTTTTGGTCCCCACAGTTCTTAACAATTCTGGGTCAGAGTTTTTGATGGTGAGAATACAACCCTATCCTTCTACTTGATGCCATGTCTTTCTAGTGGAGGTGAATTCTTCAAGTTTTCTCTCCCCACTATTGGATTTTCATCTAAGGTTCCTTCCTTTGAGTCCTGAGAGTCTCTCACCTCCCAGTTCTCTTTTACTTTCTAGGATGGTTGTCCACCTCCCATCCCTGAGATTGCATATTTCCATTCATTCTGCTGACTGTAAGGGCTTCTCTATTGTCACCTCTCTAATACGTGATCTGATCATATTCCCCTTTTCCTCTTCACCCTTCTCTCTCCCAACCCAGTTCCTCCCTCTCTTTCTTCCCAGTAATTGCTTTCTTCTCTCTTTCAAGTGGGACTGTAGCATCCTTACTTGGGCTTTTCTGCTTCCTAACCTTCTAGAGTTCTGTGGATTGTATACTGTATTCTGTAGGGTTTTGGCAAATATCCACTTACTAGTTCGTACATATCATGCATGTCTTTGGGGTCTGGATTACCTCACTCAGGATAATATTTTCTACTTCCATCCATTTGCCTACAAAATTAATGAGGTCCTTTTGCTTAATAGCTGAATAGTATTCCATTTTGTAAATGAAACCACATTTTCTATATCCATTCCTCAGAGGGACATGTGGGTTGTTTCCAGCTTCTGGCTATCACAGATAAGACTGCTATTAACATAGTGGATCACATGCCCCTGTGGTCTGGTGGGGCATCTTTTGGGTATATGCCTAAGAGTGGTATAGCTGGGTCTTCTATTTCCAATTTTCTGAGGAACCTCCAGATTGATTTCCAGAGTATTTGTACAAGTTTGCAATCCCACCAACAATGGAGGAGTGTTCCTCTTTCTCTACATCCTCGACAACATCTGCTGTCACCTGAGTTTTTGATTTTAGTCTTTCTGATTGGTGTTTTAAAGAGGAATCTCAGGGTCATTTTAATTTGCATTTCCCTGATGACTAAGGATTTTAAACATTTCTTTAAGTGCTTCTGAGCAATTCCAGATTCTTCTGTTGTGAATTTTCTATTTAGCTCTGTACCCTATTTTTTGTTTGGGTTGTTTGGGTTTTTATGGAGATTAGTCTCCCCAGTTCTTTATATATTTTAGATATTAGTCTATCAGATGTGGGGTTAGGGAAGATTTTTCCCAATCTGTAGGTTGCCAGTTTATCTTAATGACTATGTCTTTTGCCTTACTGGTTTTCAGTTTCATAATGTCTCATTTATCAATTGCTGATCTTAGAACCTGCACCATTGGAGTTCTGTTTGGGAAATGTCCCCTCCCTCCCATGCCAATGAGTTCCAGGCTCTTTCTCACTTTCTCTTCTATTAGATTCAGTGAATCTGGTTTTATGTGGAGGTCCTTGATCCACTTGGACTTGAACTTTGTCACAGTGAAAAATATGGATCCATTTTCATTTTATACATAAATACTGCCAGTTACATCAGCACTATTTATTGAAGATGCTTTCTTTTTTCCATTTTTGTCTTCTTTGTCAAAGATCAAATGTCTATAAGTGTGTGGTTTTATTTCTGGGTCTTCAATTCAATTCCATTGATCAACATGTCTGTCTCTGTACCAGTACCATGCAGATTTTATCACTATTGCTCTGTAGTATAGCTTGAGGTCAGGAATGGTGATTCCCCCAGAAGTTCTTTTATTGTTAAGAAGAAAACCAAATAACCCTATTAAAAATGGGGAACAGAGTTAAACAAAGAATTCTCAACTACAGAAACTCAAATGGCCAAGAAACACTTAAAGAAATGTTCAACATCCTCAGTCGTCAGAGAAATTAAAATCAAATCAACCCTGAAATTCCACCTCATACCAGTCAGAATGGCTAAGACCAAAAACTCAGGTGACAGTAGATACTGGTGAGGATTCAGAGAAAAAGGAACATTCCTCTATTGCTGGTGGGATTTCAAGCTGGTATAACCACTCTGGAAATCAGTCTGGTGGTTCCTCAGAAAATTGGACCTAGTGCTACCTGAAGACCCAGTTATATTACTCCTGGGCATATACCCAGAAGATGCTCTAACATGTAATAAAGACACATGCTCCAATATGTTCATAGCTGTCTTATTTATAATAGCAAGAAGCTTGAAAGAACCCAGACGTCCCTCAACAGAGGAATGGATACAAAAAATGTGGTACATTTACACAATGGGGTATTACTCAGCTATTAAAAACTGACCTCATGAAATTTGCAGGCAAATGGATGGAACTAGAAAATATCATCCTAAGTGAGGTAACCCAGTCACAAAAGAACCACTCATGTTATTCACTCACTAGTATATGGATATTAACCCCAAAATTCAGAATACCCAGGATATAATTCATAGACCATATAAAGCTAAAGAAGGAGGAAAACCAAAGTGTGGATGCTTCAGTTCTTCTTAGACAGGGGAACATAATACTCACAGGAGGAAATATGCAGAAAAAGTGTGGAGCAGAGACAGAAAGAAAGGCCATCCAGAAAGAGTCCTTCGTGTGGATTCATGCCATATACAGTTGCCAAACCAGGACCCTATTGTGGATGCTGGGGAGTGCTTGCTGATGGGAACTTGATATTGGTCTCTCCTGAGAGACCCTTCCAGAGCCTGACAGACACAGAGGTGGATGTTCACAGCCAATCATTGGACTGAGTGTGGGTACCCTAGTGGAGGAGTTAGACAAGGGACTGAAGGAGCTGAGGAGGTTTCCAGTCCCATGCATAGAGCAACAGTGTGAACTGACCAGACCCCTTGCAGCTCCCAGGGACTGGACCACCAGTCAAAGATTGCACCTTGAGGGACCCATGGCTCTGGCTGCATATGTGTGGAGAGCCGCAGCTGCCACCCTAAATATGGTGCCTGGTCTCCAGCCAGAGCAGAGAGCACTGCAATAAACAAGTCCTTATTTGGAGCATCACAATAAACAAGTCCTTACTTAGAAAAGTTGAGTGCCTCCAGTTTGTGATGCAAGCTGGCATGATTTCTCATAGCCTATTATGCTTTGCCACTTAGCCGATGCTGATTGAGACCAGGGAAAGTATTTAACCCGCAAGTTCTGGGGGCTGATAAGAGAGATGAATGAAAAGAGAGATGAATGAATGATTCTGTAGTACAAGGTTCCTGAATAAACTGCTCGGAGAAGAGTTCGTGGTTGCCTCCTTATTTCCACTGGTCGGTGAGGCAGCGACAAGTGGTGGCTTGTACGGGGACATCTTCTACAGCTCAGAACTTCTTGAAGACAGGGCAGTTGACTGGTAAGTTCCCAGGTAAGGTGGGACGAAAGGAAAAATAAGGACCTTGGTAAAGAGGCAATAAGGTCTCCAGGTTGGAGCGATAAGGTCCCGTTAAGGGCAAATCAAAAGTGATAGTATGGGGAACTCGCAATCTTGTCCCATGTTTGCTGCTCTTAAGGAGCTATTAAAAGCAAAAAAGATAGAATTGAAGAGAGGAACTCTAGAAAGATTTCTGTCAGAGGTAGATATTGATGCCCCTTGGTTCACGGTGTCAGATCACCTGACGCTGTCCAGCTGGGACGAATTGGGGAGAGATCTGGATTTTGCCTGGGAGGAAGGAATCTTAAAAGGTGGAGTGTGACCAATCTGTAAACTGCTTAGGAGCTGCCTGGAGGATAAAGTATGTTCTAAAGCAGTAGAGAAGGGACAGGAAGCGTTAGAACAGCTGAAAGAAGAGAGGTCAGCAAAGTCTGAGAAAGATCAGACTGATGAAAGTGGCTCGGACTCTGAAGGGGAACTTGAGAAGTTAGTACGGAAAATGGAGAAGTCCACTATTAGGGTGGAGCCCACAGGCCCAGGGCCGCCTGTATCCTCACCCTTCCGCCCCCATAACACTGCCACTTACGGTACTTCATTTTGTCTGGAAGTTTAGCGGGAAGCTAGGGGTCAGCATTGCTTCCATGTGTTTCAAGATGCCCAAGGGCAAAGGTTTCATGAATCATTGGATTTTAAAGTCATAAAGAACTTGGCTGAGTCAGTCCGCACTTACGGTATAACTGTGGCATTTACTGTTTCCTAGTTAGAGGCTCTTCACAGATATTGCATGACTCCTTCTGATTGGATGAGCATCATGAGAGCCTGCCTCTCATCAGGTCAATATCTGGACTGGAAAGGCTTTTTAATAGAATATGCCAATAAACAGGCTGCTGCTAATCAAGCAGCTAGTAATCCTGCCTGGGATTTGGATATGCTCTTGGGGCAGGGCAGGTTTGTGCAGCAGCAAATTGGATATCCGCTGCAGGTGTATGAGCAAGTTAATATGCTTGCTACAAGAGCATGGAAATCATTGCCTAACAAGGGAGAAGTTGCAGGAAATTTGACTAAAATTATTCAGGGACCCATGGAGACCTTTTCAGATTTTGTAGCTAGAATGGTAGAAGCAGCTGGAAGGATTTTCGGAGACCCAGATGCGGCCATGCCACTGATTAAGCAATTAGTTTATGAGCAATGTACCAAGGAACGCAAGGCTGCCTACTAACATAAGGGACTTGAGGCATGGATGAAAGTATGTAGGGAACTGGGTGGTCCATTAACTAATGCAAGCCTTGCCTCTGTGGTTATGCAGATAATGCAAGGTAACAAGCGGAACCCGGGAACATGCTTTCGGTGTGGACAACTGGGACACCTTAAAAGGCAATGTCCCAACAGAGGAAGAATAGCAGAAACAGGGGCTATGCAGGACCGTCCAAAACAACCTGGATTGTGTCCAAGATGTAAAAAGGGAAATCGTTGGGCCAATGAATGCAGATCAGTGAAAGACATTAATGGACAGCCACTTACTACAGGCTATGGTGGAGCCAGGTCAGAAAACGGGCAGTGGGGCCCTCGCCCACAGAGCCCACAAATATATGGGGTGATGGAGAGCAAGCCAGAGGGAAATTAGCCAACCCTGCAGCATCCCAACCAGTGCGGAGAGCCACTAAGGGGAGTGCGGGATTGGACCTCTGCTCTGCCACCAGACTCGTACTAACCCCTCAGATGGGTGTTCAGTTAATAGAAACAGATTTCCAAGGTCCACTCTCCAAGGAAACAGTGGGGCTATTAATTGGCCGTTCATCATCAGCATTAAAGGGGTTAGTTATTCATCCTGGTGTCATAGATCCTGATTATACTGGGGTTGTTAAGATTATGATTTCCTCCCCCGAGGGGTTGTTTCCATCTCCCCTGGAGATAGATTAGCCCAGGTTCTTATTCTTCCCAGTTGTCATGAAATATTTCAATCACAAAATAAAAAATGAGGAAAAGGAGGGTTTGGTTCTACGGGATCAGATGGAGCCCTTGTAAGCCTACACCTGGATCAACACCCTCTTTTGGAGATAAGAGTGGATGGAAAGAAAAATTTAGGGCTTCTTGATACTGGTGCTGATAGAAGTATTATATATATATATAGCAAAGAAGGATTGGCCCAAGGGATGGCCTCTTCGAGAGTTCTCTCAAACTCTCTAAGGATTAGGTTATGCAAACCCCCCACCATGAGTGCAAGAGAATTGCCCTGGGAAGATGCAGAAGGACATTCAGGGAAAATCCAGCCATTTGTATTTGAACTTCCGGTATCATTATGGGGACGAGATCTATTATTAGAAGTGGGATTTACACTAACTAATGAAGGAAATTATATTGAGACTTCTCATGGTATTATGCAGGCCATGGGATATCATCCTTCCTTTGGTCTAGGAAAGTATTTGCAAGGCCGAAAGTCCCCCATTGTTGCTCAGCCACGTGAAGGGAGGCAGGGGCTGGGTTTTTCCTAGGGGCCACTGAGGAAGGTATACCCATCACTTGGAAGACAGAGGAGCCAGTGTGAGTTCCTCAGTGGCCTTTGTCCTCTGAAAAATTGATGGCTGCAGCTCACCTTGTACAAGAACAGCTTGAATTGGGGCATATCAAACCCTTGGTTGCACCATGAAATACCCCTATTTTTGTAATAAAGAAAAAATCAGGAAAATGGCGATTGTTACATGATTTAAGAGCTATTAATAGACAAATGGAGATCATGGGGCCGGTTCAAAGAGGATTGCCATTATTATCAGCCCTGCCAAGGAAATGGCCTATAATTGTAATTGATATTAAAGATTGTTTCTTTTCTATTCCTTTATGTGCTGAAGATAGTGTTAGATTTGCGTTTACCTTACCCTCTGTTAATCATGAAGAGCCTGATAAAAGATTTCAATGGGTGGTTTTACCCCAAGGTATGGCCAATAGTCCCACCATGTGTCAATTATATGTAGCCCATGCCCTTAAACCGATTAGAGAAAAGTATCCTGATGTTAGATGCATTCGTTATATGGATGATATTTTGGTATCAGCAAATTGTGATTCCAGGTTGAATGCAGCTTACACAGAATTAGTGAAGACGTTAGAACAGGCAAGTTTATTTATAGCTCCTGAGAAGGTTCAAAAGGAAAAGGTAATAGCCTATTTAGGGACGAAAATATTTTCTCAAAAAATTGTTCCACAGGAAATTTCCTTAAGAATTGATAAAGTCTCCACACTTAATGATTTTCAAAAATTAATGGGAGATATTCAATGGATAAGACCATATTTGAGAATCTCCAATGTGTAATTAAGGCCTTTATATGACATTTTGTTTGGAAATCCTGATTTGAATTCTCCTTGTCAATTAACTGACAAGACACGAGAAACATTGAAGAGGGTAGAGGAGAAATTGGAGCATGCCTTTTTGGCACGGAGCTCCCTGGATGGATCTCATTATGCATTTTGGCAACTGAGAGTCAACCTACAGGGGTTCTGTGGCAAGGTGCTCCTCTGTTGTGGATCCATCCCAAAAATGCTATTAGTAGGACTGTAGAACATTATCCCTCTTCAGTAGCTTTATTAACCTTGTCAGGTATTCAACAATGTCATCAGTATTTTGGGTGTGAGCCATATATAATTATCACTCTCTATAATGCCAAACAGATAGAGGTGTTAATTGCTACAATTGATGATTGGACAATTTTGAGATGCTCATATTCAGGAGACTTTAATAATCATTTTCCTAAGGATCCCTTGCTGTGCTTTGTAAAGGAGCATCCAATTGTTTTTCCTAAAATTACCCAGAAGAGTCCCATTGCCGGAGCTGTAACTATTTTCACAGATGGTTCCAAAAATGGATGTGGAGCTTATGTTATACAGGGAAAGGATCCTATAATTAGGCAATTTACATCAGGATCTCCTCAAAATATTGAGTTGAAAATTGTAACTGAGGTTTTTAGAGAGATGAAGGAGAGCTTTAATTTATCATCTGATTCACAATATGTGGTTAATTTATTGAAAGGTTTAGAGCTGGTAGGGAAAATAAAAGTTAACAGCCCAATAAGCCATTTATTAGGACAATTGCAGGGTTTGATTAAAGAAAGAAAATTTCCCTTTTTTGTGCAGTATATTCAGGCACATACTGGATTACCTGGATCTGTTTACAAAGGAAACGATGTGGCTGATAAAGCAACCAGGGCTATGTTTATTTTTATGGCTACTAATATCCAAAGAGCTAAAGATTTTCATGAGCAATTTCATGGTAATGCGAAAACCTTACAAATGAAATTTGCAGTTACTAGAGCAGAAGCAAGAGATATTGTGAAGTCATGCGGCCACTGTGGTCCTTTTATACCTCAACCATCCTTAGGGATTAATGCCCAAGGGCTCTGTCCCCTTCATGTTTGACAGATGGATGTGACACACATACCTGAATTTGGAAAACTAAAATATGTGTATGTTTCTGTAGACACTTGCTCTGGAATCATCTTTGCTTCCCCTATGACAGGAGAAAAGGCCAGACATGTTAAAACCCATTGCTTTGAGGCTTGGGGTGCATGGGGAACACTTAAGCAGTTAAAGATAGATAATGGCCCAGCATATACTGCATCTTCCTTTGTGTCCTTTTGAAAACAAATGCATATTGATTTAATCCATGGATTACCCTACAATCCACAGGGGCAAGGAATAGTGGAAAGAGCTCATAGGACCTTAAAAGAATGCTTATTAAAACAAAAAGGGGGTTATGGCCTTACCCTGAGAGAAAACATATCTATTGCTCTCCTTACTCTTAATTTTTTTCAATTGGATAATGAAGGAAAATCAGCTGCAGAACAGCATGTATCTGCCTCTTCTACTTCTAAGGGTTTTGTGCAATGGAAGGATATTTTAACAGGTTCATGGCATGGCCCAGATCCGGTATTGACGTGGGCAAGAGGATCTGTTTGTGTGTTTCCACAGGACCACCGAGAAACCATTTGGATTCCTGAACAGCTTACGAGGAAAAGTGCCCCACCTCAAGATGCACCTGCCGAATGCTGAGTGGGGTGAATGGGAGTTGCATGGGTATTTCTCCTATGGTCATGATTGCCGGTGGCACAGTAGGAAATGCCTCGTTTGAAAGGAGTTCTAGTGAAATATTTGAAAGTTCAGTTAGATTATTAGCATCGGAAAAAATTATGTCCTTGCTCCGACCCTTGGATGTGGTTGGGCACCGTTTGTATTGATGGTTAGTAATGCTAGTCTTAATAAACAGGAGTAAGCTAGATTGTAGCCCTCAGGATTGCTTTTACTCCATATGTTGGGATGGAAATAGATTCCCCCTTGCTGTGGTTGCCAGGATGCCCAGGTACATCTGCAGTGGTTGGAGCCACAGCTTCTACTATACCCAATCCAGTATTAATGCCCACTTAAAGGGAGGCATTATGGTACTTAACCAAAGGGTGAGTCTGGTTCAAGAACAAGTGGAGACCTTGTGGCAGATAGCACAGTTAGGAACCTCTGCACAGTATCAAAATCGTACTCAGGCTGCTAACTTGTCTAGACAATTGTCGATGTATCTTATAGGGAATTGGTCTAGAGAAATGGATCATCTATCACAGGATCTTCTCATAGCCATAGTCCACGTGAATTCCACCAGAGTTGACCTGTTCATGCTAGTGGATTGACATCCTGGATCTCTCATGCTATGAATCATCTGAAAGAGTGGACAGGTATTGGAACCATGGGTGCTTTACTGGTCCTTGTCAGTATATTGGCATTGTAGTGCATCTATGCGGGTTTGGCAGCAATGACAGGCTGCTTTGGTAGTGCAAGCATTTGCAGCCCTGGAGGCAGGACAATCTCCACAGGCTTGGTTATGTTCTTCTTCGTGCTCAGGATTTAAGGCTAAGCACTGCACTAGAGATCAGCTTCTAGTGGTCTCTTGGAAAGAACGTCTGATTGCATGTGGGTTGATGCCTCTGGTCCCACCTCCAGGAAAAAGGCATAGGATGGGCATAGCACCAACTTGGCTGCTATGAATTAGGGCTCTGGCAAATAAATCACCTAAGACATAGGCAAGTACCGAGTGATATGTTAACTAAGCCTGGTTTGTAGTACAAACTAGATGTACGTGTTCTCAAAGATGGGTTTGATATTTTGCCAAAAGATATTACCACCAGGTTGCAGGGCCACTGCAATGTCCTCATAGTTACTGGAGATCAGACCTCTACTCTTGCCTGTTGCGTTTAAAACAAAAAGGGGGAACTGTGGAGAGCCGCAGCTGCCACCTTAAATATGGCGCCTGGCCTCTGGCCAGAGCAGAGAGCACCACAATAAACAAGTCCTTATTTGGAGCATCACGATAAAAAAGTCCTTATTTAGAAAAATTGAGTGCCTCCAGTTTGTGATGCAAGCTGGCATGATTTATTGTAGCCTATTATGCTTTGCAGCTTAGCCGATGCTGATTGGGACCAGGGGAAGTATTTAACCTGTGAGTTCTGGGGGCTGAGAAGAGAGATGAATGAAAAGAGAGATGAATGAATGATTCTGTAGTACAAGGTTCCTGAATAAACTGCTTAGAGAAGAGTTCAGGGTTGCCTCCTTATTTCCAATGGTCGGTGAGGCGGCGAAACATATGTAGCAGAGGAAGGCCATGTTGGACATCATTGAGAGGAGAAGCCCTTGGGCCTGAGGGGGTTCAATGCCCCAGTGAAGGGGAATGCCATGGAGAGAAGGCAGGACTGGGTGGGTGGGTGGGTGAATACTCTCATAGAGTCAGTGGGAGGGGGGATGGGATAGGGGATCCTGGAGGGGAGACCTGCAAAGGAGGTAACATTAAAATGTTAATAAAGAAAATAGCCAATAAAAGAAAAAAATAAAGAGTAGTCCATAGTGCAACTGGAAGAGTAGATCTGAACAAATCATAAAGTACTTGAAATATTAAGAATTCTAAATTCAACTAAGAGGCAGATGGAAGCCACTGGAAAATATTTTGGAGAAAATTAAAAGGAGGTTAAAACCTCTTGCTATTCTTCCAGAGAACCTGCTTTCTTATTACCCATGTCACATGGTTCATGTCTGCCTGCCTGTACCTCCAGCTCCAGGGGACCTGATATTGTCTTCTGGTCTCTGAAAGTACCTGCACGCATGTGGAATACTTACAAACACTGACACATATATATAATTGAACATCATGTTTAAAAGAACATTTTAGATGCTATGTTAAAGAATGGGAAACAAACAAACAAACAAAAACAAACAAACAAACAAAGCACTGAGCCAGGTGGTGGTGGCTTAATCCCATCACTTGGGAGGCAGAAGCATGTGTATTTCTAAATTCAAGGCTAGCCTGGGCTCCAGAGCGAGTTCCAGGACAGCCAGGGTGATTCAGAAAAAAAACTGTTTCAAAAAAACCAAAAAAAAAAAAAGAATGTTTTTTTATTGAAAAATATGAATTTATATTTATCATCTTATGTGAAATTGTATATTTTATACAGTATGTATTTTTGGAGAAGTATATTATGGATTGTATTTCTTGTTATGATATGGTATTGGTACTGAAGTCTAATTATGTAAGAAATTAAACATTTTTACTAGCCAAATAACCAATGATAGAAAACTATTTATTGAAGACCATGGTCTTAAGCAATATGACATAACAAAGAAAACTTCAGACCAATTTCCCTTATGAAAATCCATGCAAAAATACTCAATAAAATTCTTGCAAACCTAACGCGAGAACACATCAAAACCATCATCTATCATGATCAAATAGGCTTCATTCCAGGGATGCAGGGATGGTTCAATATTCAGAAATCCATCAACATAATTCAGTATATAAGAATGGTTTTTAAGAGGCAAGCCTCAACAGGAGATATGAAAAATATATTTGAAAATATGATGTTGGCTTTCTGTGTTAGTCAGACTTGTTGCTGTGACAAAATATCTACTATAATGACTTAAAAGAAGAAAAGGCTTATCTTGGCTCAGGGTCACAGAGATTTCAGTCTCTATTCAGTTGGGTCTACTGTTCTGGTCCTGATTGTACACAGAAGGAAAACTATTACTTAATGGCAGTCAGGAGGCAAGTGTTAAGCCAGAAATACATGAAGAAAACATACCCCTTAAATGCACATGAACTGCTTTCTTCTACCAGGCCATAACCTCCCATCCCTTAATGCCAGCAAATTAAAAATCCATCAATGGAGCAAGCCACTGAAGTCATGGCTTCCATAATCAGATCTACTAGTTAAAGACAAAACTTCAACACATGAGCCTTTGGGTGACAACACTTCATATCCAAATTGTATCCAAAGGGTAAAGAGAATGATAACTGAGCTGCTGCAAATACTTAATTGTGTTTTTCAAGGCAGAATCTGCATACCACAGTATTGCAATGAATGCTGTCAGTATGGAACTTACAAAAATGTTAGTTGAGCAACTGAAAAAATACCATCAAAGAAGACAGAAAGAACCATGTCAGCATATAAATAGAAAGATAAATTCAGAGCAACTCGACCTGTGTGACACTTAAATACATATAACCAGAAGTTACTGTGCAAGTATGCAGCTGGAAAAGGGGAATGGTGTGGAACTGTAAAGTAGTTGCATATTGATGAGATTTGATATTCAAATAAAATGTATAAGATTACTTAAGAAACTCCATAGAGAAGCTGGGGGAAGGAATAGAGCTGAATACAAGAAGCTGTTATGAGAAGATCAAAAATGAGGATACTGAGAAGCTAGTAGTGAACTAATTCTACATAATAGTGACCACAGACATGAACAATAGCCATAAGATAATGCTTATGGCCGGGCAGTGGTGGTGCACACCTTTAATCCCAGTGCTTGGGAGGCAGAGGCAGGTGGATTTCTGAGTTCGAGGCCAGCCTGATCTACAGAGTGAATTCCAGGACAGCCAGGACTATGCAGAGAAACCCTGTCTTGAAAAACCAAAACCAAAAAAAAAAAAAAAAAAATTAATGCTTATGTGGAGAGGTCTTTATTTTATGTGTTGAAAATATAAATTTAATAGATATGAAAAAAGAATTGTTTTTGCTCTCCTGGGTTGTTTGTTTTCCCATATTAAATTGAGAATTGGTCTTTCCTTGTATGTGAAGAATTGAGTTGGAATTTTGGTAGGGATTGCTTTGAATATGTAGATTGTTGTCAGGAAGCTGGATATTTTTGCTTTGTCAAGCCTACCAATCTATGAGCATGGGAAATCTCTCCATTTTCTGAGGTCTTCTTCAATTTCTTTCTTTAGAGATTTTAGTTCTTGTCATATAGATCTTTCACTTGTTTGGGTAGAGTTACTCCAAGATATGTTATATAATCTGTGACTATTGTGTGATTTCCCTACTTTCTTTCTCAGCCCATTTATCATTTGTATAAAGGAAAGTTACTGATTTGATTCAGCTAATTTTAGATTCAACCACTTTGCTGAAGTTGTTTATCAGATGTAAGAAATTCTCTAGTAGAATTTTTGTGGTTATGTATACTATTATATCACCCCTGATTAGTGATAACTTGACTTTTCTTTTTCCAGTTTGTACCCCTTTGATCTCCTCCTCTTGTCTTATTGCTCTAGCTAGAACTTTGAGTAATATATATTTGAGAGTGGGTAGCCTTTTCTTGTCCCTGATTTTAGTGGGATTGCTTCAAGTATCTCTCTATTTAAATTTGATATTGGCTGCTGATTTTCTGTATATTGCTTTTATTATGTTTAGGTATGGAACTTGAATTCCTGATTTTTCCAATGCTTTTAACATGAAGAGGAATTGTATTTTTTAAAGACTTTTCTAGAGTCTAATGAGATGATCATGTGTTTTTTTTCTTTGAATTATGCTTTCATATAGTAGATTATATTAATAGGTTTCCATAACCATCCTTGCATCCCTGAGATGAACCCTTTTTGATCATGGAGAATGATCACTTTGATGTGCATTTGGATTCAGTTTCTGAAATTTTGACTGAGTAATTTTATATAGCTATTCACAAGCATAATTGGTCTTAAGTTCTTTTTTCTTGAATCTTTGTGTGGTTTAGGTATCAGAATAATGGTGGCTTCATAGAATGAACTAAGTGTTCCTTCTCTTTCTACTTTATGGAATAGTTTGAGAAGTGTTGGCATTAGCTCTTCTTTGAAGGTCAGGTAGAAAGAATTCTGCACTAAAGCCATCTGGCCCTGGGCATTTTTTTGATTGGGAGATTTTTTTTTATTAGATATTTTCTTTATTTACAGGCCACATGATTTCTCCTTTCCCAGTTTCCCATAAAAAACAAAAACAAAAACAACAAACAAACAAACAAACAACAAGAACAAATCTTTGTTGCTTCCTCCTTCCCCCTGCTTGCCACACCACTCTCTCCCACTTATTGGCCCTGGCCTTCCCCTACACTAGGGCACAGAACCTTCACAGGGCCAAGGGCCTCTCCTCCCATTGATGATTGAATTTGCAATCCTCTACTATAACATGCTGCCAGAACAATTAGTCCCACTATGTATACTCCTTGGTTGGTGGTTGAATTCCTGTGAGCTCTGAGGTACTAGTTAGTTCATATTATTGTTTGTCCTAATGGGCTGCAAACCCTTCAGCTCCTTTGATCCTTTCTCTACCTCTTTCATTGGGGACCTTGTACTCAGTTCAATGGATGGCTGTGAGCCTCTACTTCTGTATTAGTCAGGTACTGTCAGAGCCTCTCAGGAGACAGCTATATCAGGCTGGATTGTCCTTCCTTCAGTCTCTGCTCCATATTTAGTCTCTGCAACTCCTTCCATAGATATTTTGTTCATTCTTTTAAAAAGGAATGAAATGTCCACATTTTGGTCTTCCTTCTTCTTGAGTTTCTTGTGGTTTGTGGGTTGTTCTTCCTGTATTCTGAACTTCTGGGCTAATAACCACTTATCAGAGAGTACATACCATATGTGTTCTTTTGTGATTGTGTTACCTCACTCAGGATGATATTCTCCAGATCTATCCATTTTCCATAACCCAATGGTTATAGAAAGCCTTGAACTTTTTTTTTCATGTTAGTACATTCTAGATTTAAAATTTCAATTTTATGTTGATTGAGAACTTGGTTTTTATACAACCTAATGTTTTTGGTTTTGATGAATAATTTGTTATTTATTGTTAGGTTTCTTTATTTCACTTTGCTGATATGTCTTCCCAGGTACTTCTCTGAATAATCAAACTCCATTGGAATGAGTATGTAGCATACACCAGTACTCTGGGGCATGGATCCTTGGATAATTTAATTTGGAACAAGTGCTTTGGGGAGTGCTTGAACAATTCAGTTAAATGTTTTGAGGTTCATCATTAATTTCCTTTTCCTTGTTGAAGCATTCTATTTGGGAATTAATGTTGCTTCAAGATATAAACTAAAACCCATTAATTACTAAACACAAGCTATATTGGTATAGGCATGTAAATCCCACAGGAATGCAAAATGTTTAATTTTATGATTATTAAGTATTATGCATATCAGACTAATTATATTATAAAAGCCTTATTTTTGAGTAAATGAATGAAGCTTTAATTTGGTTTTTCTTGCAAATTCTCAACAAGACTTCTCACATGAGATGGCACACGAAGTAATTCAACTTTACTTTTGAAGTCAAATATAGGTAAATCCACAATGTAAACTAAAATGCATTTAAATGGAAAGAATATATTTATACTTAATGCAAGTAAAAGTGAAAGACTGGGAGATTTAGCAATTTGGGAAAAAGCGTGGTAATGAAAAGGGAAATGTATTAATAGAAATGCATGCATACTCTATAACCGTTACTTAAAGGACATAGAAGGTCTCTGTAATGAGCCAAGAATGTAGACGTGCCAATTTCAGAAACCTGTTGGCCACAAAGGTTCCCCCTAGTTAGGCCCAAGAACAAAAGGCAGGATATGAGTCATCTGGGTAGTTCTAGGAAATGGTCAGCCATAAAGTGAATAACATTGACCAGACCACATTCTTGTAAATAAAGAGTGTGTAGGACATTTTCCTTATGACCCTGACTCAAATAGGGGCTGGGTCTCTTTAGAATTTTCCACTGTTCTCTGGTTATGTTTCCTTGGTAACCCCTTTACCCCCCTAGTTTGTGATTTTTCCCTTTAAATACCCCTCACTTCTTGTGTTGCTGGTCAAACCCCTCTGGCCTGCCAGGCTATGAGTTTGACCCCAGATCTGGCTTACCCCAATAAACCTCATGTGATTGCAGCAAGTTTGGTCTCTCATGATTTATTGGGTGGTCATGTTATCCAGAGACTTGAGCGTGGGTCTCCCTAGTTCTGGGGGTCTTTCAAAAGGAGCTGTATATTTGTGTAAGATTTAAAGTCTCAGTAAATATGTGTGCTCTCATTCTGTACTTGCCATTATACTTTGTACTTGCCAGCAGCTACACCAGGTTTCTGAAAGGAAAGCTAGGGTCTTGCATTGGGGAAAGGAAGACCAGAGAAATAATGAGACCAAGCCAAAAGTTTCTGATCAAGGTCCGATGTCTACTTAGAGTCTGAATATATAAAGGGAAGGGAGCCATCCCCCTCAATGCTAGGATATTGTTGCCTCATTAGCATCTTGTTCCTAGTCAAGAACTTCTCAGTAATGCAGTAGGTTGTGGCTCCTTGTAGGAAGCTCCAGAACAGGACAGGACAGGCAGGACAATAGACTTTTCTTATCTCAGAAAACTCCACCCTTGGTTGACTAGCTGTGGTAGAGCAAGGACTGGGGGAAGGGTATGATTCTTCCCTTTTTATTGTTTTAATAGAGGCCCCAAGGAACTGAGGTGATAGTATAGTTGCCTCATCCTTGGATGAGTGGGCATTAACCAGCATGGGGAGCATTGATCTGATTCCTCCCATGTGTTGGATTACCATTACATCCCACAGTCATGGCTCTTAGTATCTTTTGTGGAAGGGAAGCAGAGCCTTTAGAAAAATCCTTAAGATAAGCTTAAAAAGTAGATACCAACTTTGCAACCAGGTTTGTCTCTTGGGGAATCCAGAGACGGCCAGAGTGGGACCTTCCCCTGTGGTGCTTAGCTTTGAAGCTTATGCTGGTACCTACACTAGATTCATTTTATCTAAAAACAGTATGCACAGGTCTGAATCCTGTGCAGCTACTAAAGGAGAATTGTCAACCTCAGGTTCGGCAAGCCCTCTATCAGCTAAATCAAGTCTATGATAATGAATCACAATGAATAACTGGCACATCTGAGCTTTTCTGAAGTCCAAGCCTGCATGTTGGTAACAGACTTGCTTGAAATACAAAGTAAAAAGTTTCAAAGCAACAAGATTAACATTATCTGTGAGGATATCCCAGGTACTCAATTCAGTTGCAAATGAGTAAGGATCCTACTCAAGGCCTGGCCTCCCAGTGTGGGGGAAATGGCTTTGAGAATCAACAAAATATCTGTTAACTCTCAGGAAAATAGTGGAGGCTATATCTGCAAGTTAATTTTGCTGGCTAATAAAGATTTTTAGCCATCATTTTAATTGGAATCATACTTACTAGAAGACTCAGGATCTGTATCCACTTGAAAAACCAATCTTTGAGGCTGCCATAGTGCCCTGTCTTCTTTTTGTGAGAAAACACAAACAGAACCTCTCCCCAATCATAAAACGGGATCTGGAACATTCTACATGTTAGTTTGTGAGTCCCACCATTTAATCGTGGCATGTGAATTGGAAGTGAGTGGATGCCTGTGGTGATCTGCATCAGACTGACCTTTAGCATCATCTTGTAAAAAACTTTAAAACAAATGAGACAAAAGCGAGATGTGCTTGTGGTGATTTTGGAGGGTATATTTCCCCTTTTTCTGTTATTACAAGCCAATTTTTCAGAATGTGATGTGCATGTTCAACAATTCCTTGTCCCATTGGGTTATAAGGAATTCCTTTTTTTATGCTCAACACTAAATTCCTTACAAAATGATATAAAATTTTTGCCAGTATAGGCTGGTTCATTATCTGTCTTAATGACTTTAGGTAATCCCACAGCATTAAAGGCTTATAAACAATGATCAATTACATTTCTAGAGGGTTCTTCCATATGTTGAGAAGCAAAAAGTAATCCTGAACAAGTATCAATACAAACAAGTATATATTTCCAAATTCTGCATAATGAGTTATATCCATTTGCAAAATATGATTACGCATAAGGCCTTGTGGATTGACTCCTAAGTGCAGAACTGGAGATAATGTATGACAGTTAGGGCATTGTTTTACAATCATTCTTGCCTGCTCCTTAGTGAACTTATGTCAGAGCTAAACATACTTTATAAACATACTTTATGTTAAAATATGGCTAGAAAGATGAAATTTATGATGATCACATCTGGCCAATGCAACAGGATCTGAAACTAAGGCTTCTCCTATTAGAGCTCTGTCAATGCAAACTCCGTCTGCAGCTAAAGGTCCAGGAAGGCCAGAATGAGCTCATATATGACCAATATAAAATGGATTTTTTCGAGCAAGAATGACATTTTGCAATTGCAAAAACAGAAATACTGTTGCTGTATTAAAAGTAAATGTACCACATGTTTGTAATAAAGTAACAGACTGAGCCACATATAAACTATCAGTAAAAAGATTAAAATATCTTTACTGATAGACTGAAAACATTTAGTACCACTGTCAGCTCTGCTAACTGAGCTGAGATGCCAGGAGTTTCTATGACTACCTGTTGGTTATTCATAAGATACCCAGCTTGTCCTTTAGAGAAGCCATCAGTAAAAATCAAAAGAGCATTACACAGAGGCTGTAAAGATGTCATATTAGGAAATATTACCTTATGTACATTTAAAAATTTTAGCAACCTATCTTGAGGATAATGATTATCTACAGTTCCTTTGAATCCTATCTGAGTAAGCAAATAATCTATAATATGCTGCTTCAGCCAGGTATCTTGATCTACAGTAAAAGGCTGAACAATGATGTATGGCTCTTTGCCAAAATAAGTCAGCACCTGCTTCCTTCCAAGTACAATCATATGGGCTACTGCCTCATGATATGGTAAGATATTATGTTTAGGAGATATTTTTGAATGTATCCACATAAGAAGAACTCTTTACCACAACAATGCTGTAGGCACATGAGTTGTATTAAAAATCAACAAATATAAAGGCAAAGAATAATGTATATAAGTAGCAAATAGTTTTTTAATAGCTCTTTCAATTGCTGTAAGGCCAGCAATCCTCCTGAAGTTAAAGATATAGGGGAGGTAGGATCAGGACTCCCATTAAGAATATCAAATAAAGGTTTTAATTCCCCTATAGTAAGCTTTAAATAGGACAAAGACAATTGATATCACCTAACAATTTTTGAAAATCATTTAATGTTTTTAAACTGTCCCTGTGAATAACTATCTTCTGGGGAAAAATGGCTTGATTTGTAAGTGTAAAGCCCAAACAATTATAAGGATCCTGAGTTTGTACCTTTTCTGGAGCTATTTGCAGTCTTTTATCAGCTAAGGCATGTTGTAATTCCCTATAGCATAAAAGCAAGTCCTGAAGATCTTTTTCTGTTAATAAGACATCATCTGTGTAGTGGATGATATAAATCATTGGCCATTGCTGTCTTACAGGCTCAATGGCTTGTGCCACAAACTTTTGACATAAAGTAGAACTATTAGACATGCCCTGAAGAAGAACTGTCCATTGATATCTTTGCATAGGTTCCTTAAAATTAATAGAAGGAACACTGAGAGCAAATCTCTTACAATCCTCAGGTGCAAAGGAATAGTAAAGAAACACTCTTTCAAATATACCACTATTTTATAATATCCTTCAGGAATAGCTACTGGAGATGAAAGCCCAGGTTGTAAAGTTCCCATAGGTACCATGGTTTCATTAGCTTCTGTAACAATCTCCATTTGCCAGATTTTTTCTTGATCACAAATATTGGAGTATTCCAAGGAGATTGAGATTCTCTTAGATGGCCTGCCTCTAATTGTTCCTGCACTAGCAAAGAAGTAGCTTCTACCTTTTTTTTAGATGACCACTGATCAACCCACACTGGAATATTATTAAGTCATTGAATTTTATTAGCACGTGATGTAGGCAAGATAGTGGCCATTACAGAAAATACCCCAAGCCTCTGGTGTTAGAGTCAGGCTTAGGACCTTCAAATGTCTTAATGTCTTGTCCTTCCTTTCCTAGCCCCTTACCAGACAAAAATTCTTGTCCTAGCATCTGCTTAGGACTTCACTAGGACTACACATTATAAGGCCCACCTGTGACAAGAGATCTCTTCCCCAAAGGGAAACAGGCACATTTGACATAACATAAGGCTGAATTTTTCCTGAATTGCCCTCCTCATTTCTCCAGGTTAGAAGTTTAGAGTTTTGTTTTGGGTTATTGGCACAACCCTCTACTCGTTTCCCGACATGGGACAGCCTTGAATATCTGTCTTAGATTTACATTCCCTGGCCCAGTGTTTACCCCTCCTGCATCGAGGACAAACTCCTGGAGCATAGCCTGATTGCCAGCTTGAAGCGCCTGTATTCCTAAGACAATCATTTTTAAAATGACCCAAACTTCCACATTTAAAACGTACTTTATTCCCTCACTTCTGTGCAAGTATTGCTTGCACCATGGTTCTTTGTAAAGAAGTAGCCAGGGCCAAGCCCTGATCATAAGAAGGCCCAATCTCTGCACAAAGATGAATCTGTGATGTGATGTAGGCTATCTGTCTGTCCAGCTATCTGTCTGTCCTTTGTATGGCCAAATAGCAGCTCAACATGCTGCGTTAGCATTCTCTATGTAATGGAGTAATTCTCTATGTAATATTCTCATTACATATGCCAACAGTGTAACAAAAGGATTCCCTGCTTGAGAATCTCCAAGAATTCTACTAGCTATTTTTAGTAGCCTATCCACAAAATCCTGGTAAAGTTCATCAAGGGCTTGTCTGATGCTGGCAAAACTTCTACTGAGATCACCTTTATTCAGTAACTGATTCCAATCATGGCAGGCCACCATTGCAACTTGAGCATACACTCTGACAGGAAACCCAATCTGATTAGCATTGTCTTCATATTGACCTTCTCCTAAAAGCATTTTAATATCCCAATCTGGGTTCCCTGTCTGAGCATTCAATGTGGCAGTTTTCTTAGTGGCTTCACACCTCTCAGAACTCCAGAGTAAATTTCCTTCTGACAAAGTAGCCTTACATAGAGTCTTCCAATCTTGGGGGGTTAAATTTGACTCCATCACAGTATCCAATAAACCTTTTGTAAAGGGAGCTGTAGGGTCATACTCTGTCACAGCTGTTTTTAACTCTTTTATCACCTTGAACTCTAAAGTCTGATATTGTGTGACTCTATTGTATTGCTGATCAATTACCTCAACAATAGGGAAAGCTAGCAGATGTGTCCTGCCCTTTCCTGAGAGCCTGACTCACAGCTCTTTCTAAGGGTGATTGATATACCTCAGAGTAGCTGTTCTTTTCTGTACTTGACACCATTTTTAGCTCCTATAGCTCGTTAGTCAATTTCTGCAACTTAATTTCAAATTCTAAATTACTTAGTTGCATGTCCATTTGGGTAGCATCTCCTGCTAAAGAGATGGCCATAGGTGGAGCAGAAGGTGTGCAAGGAGGCTAACCCTCCTCATGATATTTGGCAGCTCCTTTTTCTGAATGAGCTTCCTTGTCTAAAGTTAGCTCATCATTAGAATCCCTATGCCTTTCTAATTTAGGGTTGTAAAGGCCCTTTTCTGAGGAAGCCCTCTCTGGCAGATGTTCTTTCTGAAATTCTTCAAGCTCTCCCTGGGCACTATCTGATGCCTGCAAGCTTTCTTCATTTATGATATTTTTCACAAGTGCTCAGAGGCAGAGGGTAAAATTATCCACCTGGGTGTTTCCTAGAGCTTCTCCAGCTTTCTCCCAGGTTCTCTTATCTAGAAGTTCTTACTTCTTGAAACCATGGGCAGCAAGAATCTATCTGATCTAAAAGATCTTCTAATAATTGTTCTTCAAACCCTATTCCTCTTGCCTGAAGCAGCTCTTGAAGGCTGCAGACAAATGCCTGCTTGGAAGTTTCCAAACCCATTTTCACTGTCAACCCCTAAGTGAGATCAATGCCTGGTCAGCCAGCACTGTCCCAACTTAGCCAGTATCTTTTCATAACTACAGCAACACTTTCAAAAGATGAAGTTTAAGGCCAGCACTAGCATCAATACTGTAAGTTGCTTACTGTGCTGGGTGCCATCTTCTTCCATTTTCTGTGGAACTCCAGACAGGGACCCCTCAGTAGAGTTTTCCAGGTTCAGACCCCACTTTCTCTGCACCAGTTTTATAGTTTAGGAAACTATAGCTGCCAGAAGCTATGTGAACCAGGTTTCTGAAAGGAAAGTTGGGGTCTTGGATTGGGGATAGGGCGACCAGAGAAATAATGAGAGCAAGCCAAAAGTTTCTGGTCTGATAAAAAAAAAAGATAAAAGTTCAAGGTCTGATATTTACTTAGAAGTCTGATTATATAAAGGGAAGGGAACCATCCCCTTCAATGCCAGGATTTCATCGCCTTATTAGCATCTTGTTGCTAGTCAGGAACGTGTCAGGCAGGTAGACTTAGTAATGCAGTAGGTGGTGGCTCCTTTTAGGAAACTTCAGAATCTGCAGGACAATAGACTTCTCTTATCTCAGAAAACCCCACCCTAGGTGGGTTAGCTGTGGGAGAGCAAGATCTGGGGGAAGGGTACAATACCTGGATTGATGCAGTCAAAATATAATCTTACATTCATCAAACTAAATTATTATTTTTCCAGAATCAAAGGCAGTATTGTAGATATCTACATTTGAAACAAGTGTCCAATGAAGAAATAGAAAACCTAATTAACATATTTATGGGAAATCATTACTTATTTTGAATGAGTTGCACCACCCTTAAATATACCTTTAAGTTATATCTACAGAGTTTCGTGCCACGGCCAATTTTATAGAGTAGTGCTAGAAAAAATACAATTGCAATAACATCTAATATTATGTTATGTTTTGAAATATGTTCTAAGATAGAGAAAACCTATGGTAAAGCGTAACAAGTACGATGGCATGTATATGTTTTAAGGTAATATTTCATAATATTAAGTATATATTTTAATTGGATACCATAACACATTATAATGAATTGTCACTATACATATGGTATTTTAAAATGCCTAGATGCTCTGTAGATGTTTCATTATTTTTGATTTTGGTAAAATATACCACACACTGTCATGCAAGCACCACTGTTATACTTTGTGAATATGCACATATTTTAAAAACATTTCTATTATGGGTTTTTATGGATAGAATAAATTTGCATTTACCTTTTTCTCGTTTACATCTCTAAAGAATTTCAGTTAATTTAAGATGAACATTTAATGAACAATCAAACTGTTCTTGAAACAACAGCTGTTATTTATGTGTATTAGACACCTCATAATGTGTAATCAGAAAGGCTATATCTAAACACTGGCACAAAATTTTCTGATTTACAGTAAATATATTATTTCACATAAGTATGCAAATATAGTCTTAACATGTTATATTTTCACTCTATTCTTTTACAGATGAAACATGCAAGTATCTGCCAGAAAGGACTCTGAACATTTGCTATCATTGTTGTAGAAAGGAGTTTTTGAAAATGAATCAGACAACAGGGGAAGAAGTTCAAACTATCTATCTCATTAGCACAGATTTGAAAAATAACTAAGGATGGAAACTTTCAGATTTGCATATAGAGACAATAAATTCACTAGCTTACCCGGTGATTTGTGGATTAGAAACTATAAGTGGAAACAATATTACATACAGAGTCAGTAAACCGGATCTTAAGTACTACCTCCAGCTTTTGTTGTTGATTTGACTTGAAGAGCTGAGTCTCAGTGTCTGTAGTTAAAGAATGAAGGTAACATTAATTGACACAGTTAAGAGACCAAGAACAAATACCACAAAATGTGTACAAAACTCCCCATATTTACACTTTGGGCAGGGAGAAGGGAAATTATATACAATATTTATTCACCTTGGGTAGTTTCACATTCCATATATTTTTCTTAAAGAAGCAAATTCCAATTTTGACCCAGTGTAAGCATCATATGGTTTACAAACACGTTCACTTCACTCAGACTAAAAGAAGTCTTAGTAGTTCTTTGAATTCAGTTTAGAGACTTAGGAAATTGCATCCATTAAAAAACTTCATTAAGTGGTACATTCTTCTGAAATTGTCAGCTTTCAATTTGTCAGAAAAATGAGATAAGTACAGCAACTCCAAACGTAATTTTTAAATTTCTTCTTGTTTTTTTGGTTTTTACGAGACAAGGTTTCTCTGTGTAGTCCGGGCTATCCTGTAACTCACTTTGTAAACCAGACTGGCCTTAAACTCAGAGTTCAGCCTGCCTCTGCCTGCCAAGTGCTGGGATTAAAGGCATGTGCCACCAATACCCGGCACAAAAATTTAATTTTTAAATTTCTTACAACTACATTTCTTCTGGCATACATATTAGCTCATAATTCTGTAATGATAATTTGTATCATGATGACTTTATGTCTTGATAATTTTTACAGAATTAAATATGTTACATAGTGTTTAGTGTTTATCTTAGAAGAAATATATATAACCTTTGGGATTGATGGTTTTATTTCATTTATTTTGTAAGTTGAAAACAGACAACTTGTAATGAAGCTTCTTTACATGGGTGTTTATGACATCAAAGATCCAGTGTCTATCTAAGCATACTATATCTGTTCACTGGAGCTGATGGAGTGCCAAGATAAAGGAATAACAGTGGAAGCCTTCAGGCACAGTACATGCATTGAAAATAATTGTTTGCCATGTCTTCAGTTTGTTATACCATTCATAATGTACAGCATTCACTATATTATTCAATTCATAGTATACTGAAAAGAAGTGAAATGATTGACACCATAAACATCCTTACAACTTCTTCTGACTCAGAGTCAGAGCTTAAACCAAGCCTACAAGTCTAACAGTGCACAACTTACAGTCTGTTTTCTGAAGAGCTACACATCACTGCTGCAGTCTAAAGTTCTGAGTTCTCTGGCTTTATACACAGAGCTTCTTGGAGTGAGTCTCACAGAGGAATGCCAATGTATGCTTGGTGGTTGGAGAGTATGGAGTGGATGGGCATGCTCTCTCCTTCAAAATGTTCTAAATACTACAGGACTTGCTAAATACTTGATCATTTACAATTCATATATTATCAATCATTACAGATCAGAAATTTTCACTTCATCTTATAGGTTCATTATTATGACAAATAATTCAGAATCTCTTGGCAGCCCTCTCCCCTCTAGAGACTTGACCAGGGAAGAAACTTGTTTGGAAGAGCTTGCTGAATTTGAATTTGTTCCAAATAGACTAACAAATAGATCTATTAGGATTGCAGTCTCTTGTCTCTTAACGTTAAACTAGTGATGATGTAAAAGCCATAGCCTATATCTGCACATATAAAGGAAGGAGTTGTCCTTCAGCCAGAGTGGCCTGAGGGCATTTTGAGAATTCCATTCTGTCCAAGCAAGAGGATGCTTTAGTTGGACCCCAGTCCTCAAACTAGCATGCTCTCTTCTCAAATCCATGACTGCTCCCAGATTTTTGTGTAAGGTTTGAATTTTCTTGGTAAAATTGTGCAGATATTCAAATAGGTGTTCTAATTAGGAAGGAAGATGTATTTCCTTAAAAATATGATTCTTGAAAATAAAATTGAAGTCTGCTTATACTTGTGGAAAACCTTCAATCAGCTTTTCTAAGAAATTAACTTGAAGTTTTGGGTTAGTAAATAGAGGGACTAACACTTAGGCAGTTAAATGTAAACACATCAATCAGGAGTTCTCATAGCAGAGTCAATTTTCATTATTTCACAAGAAATGATTGAGAGAAAAATTGCGTTATTTTTTTAAAGAAAAATTATGTTGCTGAATGTTTAGTTTGTATATTCAATATAGGAAATAATGTTCCACATTAGGTTGATTTCCCTAACAGATCCAATTTTACACAGCAATGAAAATATATATCTTTATTTCTACAAGAAGCTTTTGTTTCATAGCAGGTAAGGATTTTTATCTACTGTTATATACTGAATGTCTATTTTACATGATTTTGTATTACAGATGTTCACTTGGCTGTTTCATACCTCTCTGGAACAATGAGTTAATGGGAAGCTGTTATTGTTAATGGGGAGCTTTTATGTGCTAGAACTGCTTTTCTTATTTTGTTTCTAGTCTTCCTTTGGTTAGGCTTGTCACTCTATACTACAATTCATGTATGTGTATGTCTCTGGGTGTGTGTGTGTGCGTGTGTGTGTGTATGTCAGTGTGTCTGTCTGAAAAGTGAGCACGTCTCCCTTATATTCATCTATAGTATCTCTATGTGTATTTGCTTCTACTTTAGGTAAATAGTTATCAATTATGATTATTTCTGGACCTATGCATGTTATTCATGTATTTCATTATCACACTATAGCTACAAAAGTGAAAGATACATTAATTTTATAGACTCAGGACAAGTCCCAAATTACACATTTACACAATAACTGAGAATGATGCAAGATAAATTCCTATGATACCTTGAAATATAATAAATGGCTAAAATACCATATATTCTCTCTTGGGACAACTGGATTCAATAGCAAATTTACCAAATGCAGAATTTTATTGGAAAATACCAAACAGAGTCTCTTTGAGGTTTATGTTTGACAAGTATTTTTGTATTAATAACAACAATGTATATATGCTAAATAAGTAACAGACAAATCAATAAGTTTAGTACCTAATATATTTCTTTATGAGGTATTTTTCTCAATACATTTATATATAATTTGTTTTAGATATGTGAATTCAAAAAATATATGTCTTAACAACTATGCTACAATGTAAAAGAAAAAAAATATCTACGATGACCTTGAAAGTTATGTAATCTAAATGGCAAAACAAGCATGTTAGTATGTATTCAGAGACAAACTCATACCCAGGATAGTGCATAATTGATGTTAACTAAACATTTAAAATTGTTATTAAAAAATATTTCATGTGGTAATTTTGCCAATGTATATTTTATTTTGAAAAAAACATTATTTTTCTTTTATATTTAAGATTATAATATAATTACTACATTTCTCTCTGCTATCATCCCTCAACTTCCCAGTACCCCTCCTTGCTCTTTGAGAAAAAATATTCTTAATAATCTGTGTTAATATTTTAAAGATATTAAGAATTTAATTTACAAGCATGTTGAGACTATTCTTCAATTTTTTGCTGCCAAATATTTGATAATTGACACAATAAACTATACTTTGAATACTAGTCTTTACTCTGCTATATAAATAAGTACATAATTGCCGGGCGGTGGTGGTGCCCGCCTTTAATCCCAGCACTTGGGAGGCAGAGGCAGACAAATTTCTGAGTTCGAGGCCAGCCTGGTCTACAGAGTGAGCTCCAGGACAGCCAGAGCTATAACAGAGAAACCCTGTCTTGAAAAACAAACAAACAAACAAAAAAACAAAATAAGTACATAATTAAACAATAATTACATTTTTTGGTAGAACCTCTAACTTATTAAAACTAGAACCCAAAGTTAAGAAGAAATAAACATACACAAAATAGGCTGTAACTTAAGGAGAACTGGCAGTAATCCTTTCACAGCTTTATGTCCTGTGTGTACCTTTGTCAGCCTGTTTCTTCAAGGAGGATCTCCCGATGGGACGAAGCATTTATGTGAATGAGACATGTAAGAGGCACATCATGGCTGCTATCTAGTGAAATAACAGATTCTCTCTGGTTCCTGTTTTATTTTATCTTCCCTAGAATTGCTTTTCTTATTTTATTTCTAGTCTTCCTTTGGTTAGGCTTGTCACTCTACATTACAATTCATGAGTGGGTGCATATGTGTGTGTGTCTGTCTGTCTGACTGTCTGAAAAGTGTGCACATCTCCCTTCATATTCATCTACAGTATCTTTGTGTTTATTTGCTTCTGTTTAAAAATAGGTAAATATTATGTTATTATAAATATATTTATACCAAAACAAATATGTTTAAATAGAAACAATTCTAACATAGTAGCTTCTAACATAGCAGGTGCCATAGTCATGAATTTATTTAACTTGCCTAATTGAAAATTTTAAAAACCAGGGTCATAAATATAATCTTTTTAAAAAATCAGGCAAAGGAATACAAAGTAATAGGCCCATGTAACATTTAGCTGATTACTTTTTTATATTAGTAATTGCTTTTTTACATGCATTATATCCCAACTTCAGTTTTCCTTCCCAGCAGTTTTTCCAGTTGCCTCCCCTTCCTCATATCCACTCCTCCTCCACTTCCCTTAAAAAACAAACAAACAAAAAACCACCACCACAACAAAAAATCCAGTCCTTCTTGGGATATCAATCAAACATATCATAACAAATTATAATATGACTAGGCACAAACACTCACATCGAGACTGGATGAGGTGACTCAGTGGGAGGAAAAGTATGCCAAGCTCAGGTAAAAGAATCAGAGACACCTCCACTTCCACTGTTAGGATGCCCACAAAAACACCAAAGCAACACAACCATAACTTAAATGCAGAGGACCTAGGTCAGACCCATAAGAC
>NW_022196897.1:75553317-75555311 GCF_008632895.1 Mastomys coucha | reverse complement strand
AGCCCCTCCTTGGGCTCCCCAATGTACTTCTTCCTTGCTTATCTGTCAATCATGGATGCTGTTTATTCTACTGCCATCTCACCCAAGTTGATTATGGACTTACTGTCTGAAAAAAAGACCATCTCATTCACAGCTTGCATGGGTCAACTCTTTACTGATCATTTATTTGGTGGTGCTGAGGTCTTCCTGCTGCTGGTAATGGCCTATGATCGCTATGTAGCCATTTGTAAGCCTCTTCACTATTTGACCATCATGAATCGGCAAATTTGCATCCTTCTGTTGGTGATAGCCTGGGTTGGTGGCTTTGTACATTCTGTGATTCAACTTGCTTTTGTGTCTACTCTCCCTTTCTGTGGACCCAATGTCATTGACCACTTTATCTGTGACATGTACCCACTCTTGACACTTGCATGCAGTGATACATACTTCATTGGTCTTACTGTGGTTGCGAATGGTGGAGTAATCTGTATGGTCATTTTTATTCTTCTCCTAATCTCCTATGTATTCATCCTAAGATCTCTTAACAACTATAGTCAAGAAGGGAGACGGAAAGCCTTGTCCACCTGCAGCTCCCACATCACTGTGGTTGTGCTTTTTTTTGTCCCCTGCATTTTTATTTATGTTAGGCCAGTGTCTAACTTTCCCATTGATAAGTCAATAAGTGTAGTTTTTACAGTTATCACTCCCATGCTGAACCCTTTAATATATACTCTGAGAAATTCAGAGATGAAAAATGCAATGCAAAAACTCTGGTGTAAAACAACAACTATAGGCAGAGTCAGAGCGCACTCCCCACACTGAGGACTTCTGTAGTGTCTCTGAAGTTAAAGATAGACAGCAGATTTTAACAAACGATACTGTTTTCCACTTATTTTCTTAACAGCTATTAATAAAGTATTAATACTTTAACAGGTATTCTTGATAATATATTATTTTATGATAAATCTAATTATAAAGATTATAAAAAATAGTTCTATTTAGATAAGATTATAAAACTATGTTGTCCTTGAAAACATTTTAATTTTATTCAACTGAAAACTTAGACAATTGTGTGTTTTATAAAAGTAGAACACACACTACCTTTAAAACACTAGTATCAAACAAAATTGTTCCCTATGAATGCTGAGTCTGGAATGACCTTGGTGGTAACAGAATGGCATGGTTCCTGCCCTTGGGACAGGGCCAGCAGACATGGGTCTCTACGAGTGTAGATGGCTGCCTTGGGCATGAGGCTTACTTGTATAATATTGAATATATTTTACATTCTTCTTTTAAGGAATGTCCTCCCTGTTAACCTTAATAACTCCATGATAACCAGACAGCACTAGTACAGGAGGCAAAGGTGTGGATGATGTCTCTGCAAAATGGTAAACTCTGGGACCTTCAGAATAGCCCTTAAGGCTGTCAAAAAGAACTTTAAAAACATGAGTTCTAAAGTATAGAGTTTCTCGATTATGCAAATATTAAGGATGTAATATGAATTATATGAAGGGCTTCACAAATCTAAAAGAACAAAGGCAGCTTCATTAAAGAGCTAGCTTGTCCAAAAGATACAAAGGCAGGCAGATTCCTAAGTTCCAGGTCAGCCAGGTTCACAGGAAGGTTAGGAACAGGTGTAGTACAAATGGTAATTTCAGGAAAGGGTCTCACCCAGCTAGCTTATCTGTGTTTAACAGAGGCAGGCAGAGCTCTAAATCTGTTTGCAAAGTTAAAAGAAAATATGTGCTGGCTGTTTCCTAAGAATTAAGGTGCTGGGGTCTTGGGATGCTGATTCATAGGATAATCACAAGGAAACTAGAGTAAATAAGTGGATTGATATGTAAATTAAATGACTGGAGACTTATGATCTGCAAGAGATGAGATATCCAGGGAATTGTTTAGAATAACAAGAAAGAACTGCTTGGAGAGCAGACTAGAGCAGGATAGTGAGAGGGGGAGAGAGAGAGAGAGAGAGAGAGAGAGAGAGAGAGAGAGAGAGAGAGAGAGAGAGAGAG
>NW_022196897.1:75546029-75550900 GCF_008632895.1 Mastomys coucha | reverse complement strand
AGTGTCTTTGGCTGGAGGATTGTCACACTTTCTGGTTCTACTTCTCTTTGTTTACAACCTTCCCTTTTGTGGGCCCAGTGTTACTGACTCCATGTGTGACAAGTGTCCACTACTGGTCTTAGCATTCTGTCTAAGCTCGGCCCACAGTCACCTGGCCACAGCCAGGTAGGCATGGCCCACTCTGCAAGGAGCTGCTTGTCCCTCCTTGCTCTCCTGCTCTTCTCTTGCTCCCTTGCATTTCCTCTCTTCCCTTCCCCCCCTCCATTTCCTTCCCCCTTCTCTCTCCACATACTCATGGTTGGCCTCTATTTCTCTCTCTCTCTCTCTCTCTCTCTCTCTCTCTCTCTCTCTCTCTCTCTCTCTCTCTCTCTCTCCTTCCCCTCCCCCTCCCCTCCGTCTCTGTCTCCCTCTCCTTCTCTTTCTCTCTCTCTGCCTTTCTTTGCTTCTAGTACCCTCCTAACCCCACATCCCCATGCCCTTAATCTATTCTACATGATACCAACATATGGCTTGTCCCTCAGGGGTAAGGGATGCCTGGGCATGGGGCCGCTGAGGCACTCCATTTCCCCATACCTCACTACACCTCCATGGAACATATCCCCTTTTGCATTAGTTTTTGTTTTTTTTTTTTTATACCCAGTACTTGCATTCATTGACACCTATTTTACTGGCCCCACAGTTGTTGCCAATGGTGGGGAGATCTGTATGATAGTCTTCTGTGGAGTCATTATAAACTCTCTCAAGACTGACAGTTAGGAGAGGAGGTGCAAAGCCCTGTTTACCTGAAGCTCTCATACCACTGTGGTTGTCTGCCTTTTGGTTCCCCATGTTTTGTATTATACCTGTTTCCATCTTTCCCAATGATAAATCCATAAGTGAAGATTTTAGAGCTATCAAACCCATGTTGAATCTTGCAATATGTATCTTGAGAAATTTAGAGATAAAAATGTTACAAGAGAATTCTGGTGTTAAAAAGTAAATATAGGTATAATATTAAGCACAATTTCCTCACACTAAATATATATTATTTATGTTATATATAATACACACACACATATATATATATATACACACTTTATATCTATTCTGATGCAAGGAATAGAAACTTTTTTTATTCATTTATGTTTTGCTTGTTTTGTTTTAGATTTATGGTTTCTCTGTGTAGCCTTAGCTGTCTTAGAACTCACTCTGTAGACCAGGCTAGTCTCCAAATCAGAGTTCTGTCCACCTCTGCCTCCTGAGTTCAGGGATTAAAGGTATATACCACCACCTCCCAGCTCAGAGAGGAACTGTTGAAAAAGACGTAATCATTAACTCGATCTGTTCTCTATGGGTGCGACTCTTCAATCTATAGATTATTAAAAGTATAGTAAATAATTTATTGATTTCATGATTAATTTTCTAGGAAGTTATGAAAGATGTGTATAAAATTGTCACTATTTTACAAAAATGAAACTAAGATCTAATTAAAATGTAATTTTTAAAATTGTATTCACTTTAAGCATCTTTTGAAGTAAAAGTGAATATTTTAAAAAGATTTGTTAGTTATGTAGACAGCATTTTACTGGCATGTACACCCACAGTCCAGAAAAAGGCATGACATCTCATAGAGATGGTTGTGAGCCACCATATGGTTGGTAAGAATTGAACTCAGGACCTCTGGAGGAGCCGACTGTGCTCTTGACCTCTGAACCATCTCTCAAAGCCTAAAATAGAGCTTCTTTTTTTTTTTTTTTGGTTTTCAGGGTTTCTCTGTGCAGCCCTGGCTGTCCTGGAACTCACTCTGTAGACCAGGCTGGCCTCGAACTCAGAAATCCGCCTGCCTCTGCCTCCCAAGTGCTGGGATTAAAGGTGTGTGCCACCACCACCCGGCTCTAAAATAGAGCTTCTTATTCTGTCTTCATAATTCCAAATGAAGTTCTACCCTATTTTATATAATGGTCACATTTCTTACTATTATATTCAACTGAAACAATTTGCTTGCAAATTAAAAATATAGTTCATTTTATTATGAATATTTTGCAATTTTATGTAAAAACAAACAACCACCCATGTTCTGTAGTCTTCAGTTATCTTGTAGTATCTTTATTAGGAGAACATTGAAGTGCTTTCTTTGTTAAGTTAGGAGGTCCAGCTGGCGGACCCTCACTAAGTTGTCCTCTGATCTCCATGTGTGCACTTTTACTCACAGGCATACATTATATACATGTGATAATAATACAATTAAACAATATAACAATTTTTCTATTATCTGAATGGCCTATATGTGCTGTCATTAGAGCTGTCTGTCAGTCATTCACTGAAAGAAGCTGGCCTTCTGTATTTTGTTATTTTCATGTATGTTTCAGATTTGTGATATAAAATATCAAAGTAAATTCAAGCCTGGCTATTTAGAGTCCATTTCTTTTTGCACACTATTTTCCTTTATTTATTTATTTTTTTACCCCATAGGTATTACTCTTTCATTGACCGGATAATGATTTTAAACACATATATTTGCATTTATCTTGTTCTTTCTGATCTTATTTTGATTTTTGGTATCAAAGAAATGATTTCTACTACAAAGGTAATAAATACATATATATTGAAGGCATTGTAGTTTGGCAATATACAGAGGTTATCTATAATTGATGTGATCCTAGAATATATTTTTATAGGTGCTAATATCTCTAGTCTGTGCTTTTTAAAATATTTATTCAATTACTTCATTTATTTACATGCCAAAAGTTGACCCCTTCCCAGCCCTGCTCTTCCTGAGTTCTTCAACACATCCCTTCTTCCCCCTCTTCTGATAGGGTGCTCCCCCACCTGCCCACCCACCCCCATCTCACCCCCACCACCATCAAATTTCATTGGGGGCATCAAGTTCCCACAGGATTAAGTACTTCCTCTCCCACTGAGGCCATACAAGGCTGTCGTCTGCCACACTTGTACCCTGGGCCACAAACCAGACAATGTATGCTTCTTAGGGTTGGCTTAGTCTCCGGGAGCTCTTAGCGGTTCAGGTGAGTTGGCAATTTTGTTCTTCTATGGGGTTGCCATCCCATTCAGCTTCTTCAGTCCTTTCCCTCGCTCTTCCATAGTGGTCTCTGGGCTCAGATAATGGTTGGCTATAAGTATCTGCATTTGTCTCAGTCAGTTGCTGTTAGCGCCTCTCAGAGCACAACCATGCCAGGCTTCTGTCTGCATGCACAATATGCCTCAGTAATAGTGTCAGGATTTGGTGCCAGCATATGGGATGAATCTCAAGTTGGGTGGGTCTCTAAATGACCTTTCCTTTAGTCTTTGCTCCATTTTTGTCCCTGAATTTCCTTTAGACAGGAACATTCTGGCTCAAAAATTTTGAAGATGTGTGGGTGGCCCCAGCACACAACTGAGGGTCATGTCCAGCTACTGGAAGTGGTCTCTTCAGGTTCCATCTCCCCACTGTTAGGCATTTTGGGTAATGCCATCCCCATTGTTTCCTGGTACCCTCTCACATCCCAGGTCTCTGGGACTTTCTAGAGGTTGCCCCTACCCCTTACCTCCACTGCTGCATATTTTATACATTCTCATGGCCCTCTGTGCATCTCTTCCGACTATCCCCATACCTGATCCTGCCCTTCCTTTTCTCCTCTCCCCTACCCTCTCCCACCCAGTTTCCTTTCGCCCTCTGCTTCCCATGGTGTTTAATTTGTTCCCCTTTCTAAGTGGATATCAGGTAGCCACACTTGGGCCTTCCTTTTCTTCTCTGTATAGCCCTGGCTGTCCTGGAGCTCACTCTGTAGACCAGGCTGGCCTCGAACTCAGAAATCCGCCTGCCTCTGCCTCCCAAGTGCTGGGATTAAAGGTGTGTGCCACCACCACCTGGCAAGGGCCTTCCTTTTCTTAAGCTTCTTGTGGTATATGTGTTGTAACACAGATTTTCTGAACATATTGGTTAACATATGCTTATCAGTGAGTATATACCATGCATGTCCTTTTGAGTCTGGGTTACCTCACTCAGGATAATATTTTCTAGTTTCATCCATTTGCAAAATTCATGATGTCCTAGTTTTCTTTTTTATAGCTAAACAGTAGTTCATTGTGTAAATGAGCCACATTTTCTGTATTCATTCTTCAGTTGAGGGACATGTAGCTTGTTTCCAGCTTCAGTCTATTACAAATAAGGCTACTAAGAACATAGTGGAGCACCTGTCCTTGTTACCACAAGGTGGTATGGTGGAGCACCTTTTGGACATACTCACAGGAATAGTATAGTATAGCTGGGTCTTCAGGTAGAACTATTTCCAATTCTCTGAGAAACTGCCAGATTTATTTCTAGAGTGGTTGTACCAGTTTGCAATCCCATCAGCACTAGAAGAGTGTGTTCCTCTTTCTCAGGATCCTTACCAGAATGTTTTAGAGCTTGAGTTTTTGATCTTAGCCATTCTGATTGGTGTAAGGTAGAATTTCAAGGTTGCTTTGATTTGCATTTCTCTGATGACCAAGGACTTTGAATATTTCTTTACTTGTTTCTAAGCCATTCAAGATTCCTCTTTTGGCATTTCTCTGTTTAGCTTTGTACCCATTTTTTAATTGAGTTATTTGCTTTTCTGAGTCTAATTTCTTGAGTTCTTTGGCATATATTTAATATTAACCCTCTATCAGATGTAGGATTAGAACCCGTCCTTTGTATTATTCTGTTTGTGTCAAAACTCTTCGGAATCCAGCTGTCTCTGTGATCCTGTGCTTCTGGGATCTTGTAATCCTGAGATCCTGGGCATGTCAGAGCTCCTAGTAGTCAAGATGCCTCTGGGATCCTGAGATCCCAGTGTAACCAACCTCCTGAGATCCTGTTGTGTCAGAGCTTCTAGGAATTAATCTTTCTCTGGTGTTGCAGGAGTGGGTTG
>NW_022196897.1:75510120-75545143 GCF_008632895.1 Mastomys coucha | reverse complement strand
GTTGAAAACCAGAATGATGTAATATAGCTCACCAGTTAATAAAAATATTTGACTATGCATATAAAATACTTGCAACCCTATATCTAAGTATTTATGATATCAGATCCAATGCAAATCTAAAAATACCATGAGAAAATGTTCAGAGTTGATGGGAAGACGAGGTAAGGGAAAGATTCTTGAAGTCTTTGAGGACAGTTCATTGATTGCAAAATAATGGTTTCTTCCACTAACAACATTTATTTAATTAATATGGAAATGCAGTTTTAAACATTGAAGATCCTTTCACTTTCATCTTACACAGTTTGTGTCCTATAAGTAGAATTGAAGAACTATGGTCCCTTCTTTTACTTAGACTGAGGATACCAATTTCACAAGATTTTGTAGTTCTTTTTTAATTGGTCCTAGATCTTAAAGCTCTTGGTTAGAGTCTTTCTCATAGTAAGAGATAAACTATAGTGTGCAAAAGTATGGGTGGGAAAAAGAATTAGGGATGCTCCCTCTTTTAGATACACTCAGGAGATGTATCTAATTTTGAGTTCTGCTACGCACACTTGTCTACTCCAGTCACATCCATAATATCGGGGATAAAATCCTGATAAAGGATAAGAGGCAATAAGAATCCAAAAGGAGTTCTGTGCCTCCTGGATTTCAGACTAGTCGCTGGTATCCCCTAACTCAGACGTGTTCCAGATCAGTCTTTCCAATCGACAACACGCCTCATAATTAGGCATAAAGCTACCCCAAGTAATGATTTGTTAATGGTTAAGATTGGACATTGTCTCCTGGCCGACACAATGTTTCCAACTATCCTAGTTTAATGTTTTAAGTACTAAAGAGTAATTGAAAGGTTTCCCTCACACTAGGACTATAACTTATAATGTTAGGTCGGGACTCCCCTCTGCCTGCCTCCAGCAAGAACCAGAGAATTAGCATAAGAATACCTCAACAGGGAGGGCTCCACCCCTCTTCCTCCTGTTTCACACCTAGCTACCAGACCCTGCTGACCTTGGTGTGTGGGGGTCGTTTTGCCTACGTCTAGCACTAGGACTGGGGGAAGAAGGACTTAGACTCACATGCAGGACTAGCACTAGAACTTAGATGGGCTAGGACTCAGATTCATGTATCTCTCGCAATCCCCCGGGGCCCAGAGCACTTGGGCCCGGGGGATGCAGCACCAGTTCAGAGGAGATAGCTGCTGCTTTAGGCCCAGTATGTTTCAGATAGCCTCAGAGGTACCTCAACTGTTGAGCTGCCAGATTTTTCATTTCTCTTTTGCAATGATTGTAAAAGCCTCATGTCATTTTTAAAGAAATACACTCAGATCTTACACCACTTGTGTGTAGTCTGTTTGTCAAAGCCGAATCCCGTCCCCACCTGGCCAGAATCCCTAGTCCCGTGGAACAAGGGACCCCCATAAGAACAAGGGACCCCCGTAAGAAACCCCGGTCCACGGCAGAGTTCATTCCAAATTTTCTAATAAAGAAATATCTAATGACCTTTCAGTCTCTTACACTTATGATACTGATAAATTTAAAAACCATTGAATGTATCAGAACACACAGATTAGAGATTTTCTTTTCTGTAAGAATGGCTCAAGACATTTCTGTGAACCAAAAACTTCAAGAATCACTTGCTTACCTTGTCTTGCCATCAACTCTGCACACTTTTTCATAGTATTTTTAGATATGATGTCAAAAATACTTGCATACAGGGTTACAAATACTTATATAGAGGTTTTACTGCATCCAAGCTGGAGTTGGTTTGGTTGTTTTTTAGCCTTCATAGTATCAAACTCTTTTTTTACTAAATATTTTCTTTATTTATATTTCAAATTATATCGCCTTTCCCAGTTTCCCCTCTGAAAAAAAAAACCCTATTCCCTCCCCTCTCCCCCTGCTCACCAACCCACCCTCTCCTACTTCCTGGCCTTGGCATTCCAGTACACTGGGGCATAGAACCTTTACCTGACCAAGGGCCTCTCCTCCCATTGATGACTGACTAGGCTGTCCTCTGCTACATATGCAGCTGGAGTCATGAGTTCAACCACGAGTATTCTTTCTTGGTGGTCCCATGGCTGTGGCTTTACAGGGAACCACTGTGCAAGCAATACTTGCACAGAACAGGAGCCTGGGACTGGCCCCTCAATTCGTTTCTAGACAAGGGATTGCTTTGAAAGTCTTTCTTGGATTTACATTCTCTAACCCAATGCTTACCTCTCCTGGATCAGGGGACAAATTCCTGGGGCACTGCCTGACTGCCTGACAGAGTGCCTTTGGTTCCTCTTATGTGTGCTGGTTCCAATCTATTACTAGTAAGAGACCTAACCTTAAATTAATAATTGAAGGAAAAGGTTTTGAAGAATTAATAGACACTGGAGCGCATGTGACCATTATTAGAGGACAAGATTGGCCTTCAACATGGCCTCTGTCTGATACAATTACTCACCTCCAAGGAATTGGTTATGCCAATAACCCAAAATGAAACTCTAAGCTTTTAACCTGGAGAGATGAGGAGGGCATTTCAGGACAAATTCAGCCTCATGTGATGTGAAATCTGCGTGTTACCCTTTGGGGGAGAGATCTTTTATTGCAAATGGGCCTTGTGTTGTGTAGGCCCAATGAAGTAATTAATAAACAGATGCCAGAACAAGGCATTAGAACATCTGAAGGCCCTAAGCCTCACCCTAATAGCAGAGGTTCGGGGCATTTTCTGTAATGGCCACTATCTTGCCTGCATCCCACACTGATAAAATTCAATGGGTTAATAATATTCCAGTGTGGGTTGATTAGTGGTCTTTATCTAAAGAAAAGATAGAAGCTGCTTCCTTACTGGTGCAGGAGCAATTAGAGGCAGGACATCTGAGAGAATCTAAGTCCCCTTGGAATATGCCTATATTTGTTATCAAGAAAAAATCTCGTAAATGGAGATTGTTACAGATCTAAGAAAGGTTAATGAAACCATGATCCCAATGAGAGCATTACAACTTGGACTTCCATCTCTGGTGGCTATTCCTAAAGGATATTATAAAATAGTGATAGATTTGAAAGATTGTTTCTTTACAATTCCTTTGCACGCTGAGGATTGTAAGAGATTTGCTTTTAGTGTTCCACCTACTAATTTTAAGGAACCTATGAAAAGGTATCAGGGGACAGTCTTTACTCAGGGCATGGCTAATCATCCTACTTTATGTCAAAAGTTTGTGGCACAAGCCATTGAGCCTGTAAGGTAACAATGGCCAATAATTTATATTGCCCAATACATAGATGTCATCTTATTATCAGGAACAAAATCCTCAGGATGTGCTTTTATATTATAGAAATTTAGAGCTTGCCTTAGCTGAAAAAGGACTGAAAATAGCCCCAGAAAAAGGTACACACTCAGGATCCTTATAATTATTTAGGCTTTAAACTTAAGGTCAAGCTGTTTTTCCTCAAAAGATTATTATTCGCAGGGACAGTTTAAAAACATCAAATGATTTTTAAAAATTGTTAGGTGATATCAATTGTCTTTGCCCTATTTAAAGCTTACTACAGGGGAATTAAAACCTTTATTTGATATTCTTAAATGGAGTCCTGATCCTACCTCCCCTATATCTTTAACTTCAGGAGGATTGCTGGCTTTACAGATACTGAAAGAGCTATTGAAAAACTATTGTTACTTATATAGATTATTCTTTGCTTTACATTTGTTGAATTTTAATACAACTCATGTGCCTACAGCATTGTTGTGGCAAAGAGCTCTTCTTATGTGGATACATTCAAAAATATCTCCTAAACATAATATCTTACCATATCATGAGGCAGTAGCCCATATGATTGTACTTGGAAGAAAGCAGGTGCTGACTTATTTTGGCAAAGAGCCATACATCATTGTTCAGCCTTTTACTGAAGATCAAGATACCTGGCTGAAGCAGCATAGTATGGATTAGTTGCTTGCTCAGATAGAATTTAAAGGAACTGTAGATAATCACTATCCTCAAGATAGGTTGATAAAATTTTTAAATGTATATAAGGTAATATTTCCTAATATGACATCTTTATAGCCTCTGTGTAATGCCCTTTTGATTTTTACTGATGACTACTCTAAAGGGTATCTTATGAATAACCAACAGGTAGTCATAGAGACTCCTGTCCTCTCAGCTCAGTTAGCAGAACTGACTGTAGTACTAAATGTTCTTCAGTCTGTAAAAGATATTTTAATCTTTTTACTGATAGTTTATATGTGGCTCAGTCTGTTACTTTATTACAAACATGTGGTACATTTACTTTTAATACAGCAACAGTATTTCTGTTTTTGCAATTGCAAAATGTCATTCTTGCTCAAAAAAATCCATTTTATATTGGTCATATATGAGCTCATTCTGGCCTTCCTGGACAGACAGTGTTTAGCTGCAGACAGTGTTTGCATTGACAGAGCTCTAATAGGAGAAGCCTTAGTTTCAGATCCTGTTGCATTGGCTAGATGTGATCATCATAAATTTCATCTTTCTAGCCATACTTTAACATAAAGTATGTTTATAAAGTATGTTTAGCTCTGACAAAAGTTCACTAAGGAGCAGGCAAGAATGATTGTAAAACAATGCCCTAACTGCCTTACATTATTTCCAGTTCTGCATTTAGGAGTCAATCCACAAGGCCTTATGCCTAATCATATTTGCAAATGGATGTAACTCATTATGCAGAATTTGGAAAGTTGAAATATATATAAATGTTTGTATTGACACTTGTTCAGGATTACTTTTTGCTTCTCTTCATATGGGAGAAGCCTCTAGAAATGTAATTGATCATTGTTTACAAGCGTTTAATGCTATGGAATTGGCTAAAGACATTAAGACAGATAATGAACCAGCCTATACTGGTAAAAATTTTATATCATTTTGTAAAGAATTTGGTATGGAATATAAAAAAGGAATTCCTTATAACTCAATGGGACAAGGAATTGTTGAACGTGCACATCACACTCTAAAAAATTGGCTTGTAAAAACAGAAAAAGGGGAGTTATACCTTCCAAAATCACCAAAAGCACATCTCACTTTTGTCTTATTTGAGTAAAATTGAAACAGTCTTAATACATGTCCAAAACTGCTTTCAAATTTCGTGATTCATCTTATAAATCTTTTTTTTTTCTAGATTTCGATTTTGCTAAAATCTGAAGTCTAAACTCTAAATCGCTTTTGAAGAATGGAGAATGTTTGCTATGCTGTGTGAGCCTAAGGAGCTGTATCTAAGTGAAAAAGCAAGTCTATCATGACTAAATTTTAATTAATTTCAATGTATACATGTACTGATATGCTTGCTGTTTTGTCTTTAAAAGTAAAAGGATGTTTTTCTAGGCTTGAAAATAAAACCACAGAAGCCTGAATTGGAATGAGTGGACAAAGAAGAAATAGAAAACACAAGTAACATCACTGAAATCATTCTAGTAGTTTTGTTGTTGTTGTTGTTTGTATTTTGTTTTTCTGTTTTTTTTTTAATAGGACAAGAGAAATGCAAATCAAATCAACCATGAGATTCCACCTCACACCAGTCAGAATGGCTAAGATCAAAACCACAGGTGACAGCAGATGGCAGTGAGGTTGTGGAGAATGAGGAAAACTCCTCCACTGCTGGTGAGATTTCAAGCTGGTATAAACACTCTGGAAATCAGTTTGGCACTTCCTCAGAAAATTAGCATAGTCCTACCTGAGGACCTAGCTATACACAGAGAAGATGCTCCAACATGTATTAAGTGCATATGCTCCACTATGTTCATAGCGGACTTATTTATAATAGCATGAAGCAGGAAAGAACCCAAATGTCCCTCAACAGAGGAATAGATACAGAAAATGTGGAACATTTACACAATGGAGTACTACTCAGCTATTAAAAACAATGACTTTATGAAATTTGCAGGCAAATGGATGGAACTAGAAAATATCATCATGAGTGAGATAACCCAGTCACAAAAAACCACTCATGGTTTGCACTCACTAATAAGTGGATATTAGCCCAGAATTTCAGAATACCCAAGATATAACTCACAGACCATATGAAGCTAAAGAAGAAGGAAGATCAAAATGTGGGTGCTTCAGTGCTTCTTAGAAGGAGGAACAAAATACTCACATGAGGTAATAGGGAGATAAAGTGTGGAGCAGAGATAGAAGAAAAGGCCATCCAGAAAGAGCCCCACATAGGGATTCATGCCACATACAGTTGCCAAACCAGGACCCAAATGTGAATGCTGGGGAGTAAATGCTGTTGGAAACCTGATATGGCTATACCTGACAGACTCTTCCAGTGCCTGACAAACATAGAGGTGGATGCTTATAGACAATATCTGGACTGAGTACAGGTTCCCTGATGGAGGAGTTGGAGAAGGGCCTGAAGGAGCTAAGGAGGTTTGCAGTTCCATAGGTGGAGCAAAAGTGTCAACTGGCCAGACCCCATGGAGCTCCCAGGGAATGGACCACCAGCCAAAGAGTGCACATTGAGACCCCCATGGCTCTGGCCACATATGTAGCAGAGGATGGCCATGTTGGACATCAATGAGAGGAGAAGCCCTTGGGCCTGATGGGGTTCAATGTCCCAGTGTAGGGGAATGCCATGGAGGGAAGACGGGACTGGGTAGGTGGATGGGTGAATACTCTCATAGAGTCAGTGGGAGGGAGGATGGCATAGGGAATTCTGGAGGGGAGACCTGCAAAGGCAGCAACATTAGAAATGTTAATAAAGAAAATCGCCAATAAAAGAAAAAAAATAAAAAGTGGTCCTGGAAGAGTAGATCTGAACAAATCATCAAGTACTTGAACTATTAAGAATTCTAAATTCGCCTAAGAGGCAGATGGAAGCCACTGGAAAATATTTTGGAGAAAATTAAAAGGAGATTAAAACCACTTGCTATTCTTCCAGAGAACCTGCTTTCTTATTACCCATGTCATATGGTTCATGTATACCTGCCTATACCTCCAGCTCCAGGGGACCTGATGTTGTCTTCTGGTCTCTGTGAGTACCTACACACATGTGGAATACCTACAAACACTGACACATATATATAACTGAACATCATGTTTAAAAGAACATTTTAAATGCTATGTTAAAGAATGTTTTTTAAGAAGCAAGCCTCAACAGGAGATATGAAAAAGCTATTTGAGAAAGTGATGCTGGCTATCAGAGTTAGTCAGACTTGTTGCTGTGACAAAATATCTAATATAATGACTTAAAAGAAGAATAGCCTTATCTTGGCTTAGGGTCACAGAGATTTCAATCTCTATTCAGTTGGCTCAATTGTTCTGATCCTGATTGTATGCAAAAGAAAAACTATTATTTAATGGCAGTCAGGAGGCAAGTGCTAAACCAAAAATATATGAAGAAAACATACACCTTAAAGCCACAGTGAGCTGCTTCCTTCAACCAGGCCATAACCTCCCATCCCTTAATGCCAGCAAATTAAAAATCCATCAATGGAGCAAGCCACTAAAGTCACAGATCCCATAATCAGATCTACTAGTTAAAGACTAAACCTTAAACACATGAGCCTTTGGGTGACAACACTTCATACTCAAATTGTACCCAAAGGGTAAAGAGAATGGTAACTGAGCTCCTGGAAATACTTACATGTATTTTTCAAGGCAGCATCTACATACCATAGTAATGCAATGAATGCTGTCAGTATGGAACTTACAAAAATGTTACTTGAGCAACTGAAAAAAACACCATCAAGGAAGACAGAAAGAACCAAGTGAGCATATAAATAGTAAGATAAATCAGAGCAACTCTACCTGTGACACTTAAATACACATAACCAGAAGTTACTGTGCAAGTATGTAGCTGGAAAAGGGGAATGGGTTTGAAATATAAAGTAGTTGTATATTGGTGAGATTCGATATTCAAATAAAATGTATAAGATTACTTAAGAAACTCCATAGAGAAGCTGGGGGAAGGAATAGAGCCAATATACAAGAAGCTGTTATGAGAAGATCAAAAATGAGGATACTGAGAAGCTAGTAGTGAACTGATTCTACATAATAGTGACCACAGGCATGAACAATAGCCATAAGATAATGCTTATGTGGAGAGGTCTTTATTTTATGTGTTGAAAATATAATAAATTTAATTTATATGAAAAAAGAATTGTTTTTGCTCTCCTGGGTTGTTTGTTTTTCCATATTAAATTGAGAATTGGTCTTTCCATGTATGTGAAGAATTGAGTTGGAATTTTGGTAGGGGTTGCTTTGAATATGTAGATTGTTGTCAGGAAGCTGGATATTTTTACTTTGTCAAGCCTACCAATCTATGAGCATGGGAAATCTCTCCATTTTCTGAGGTCTTCTTCGATTTCTTTCTTCAGAGATTTTAGTTCTTGTCATATAGATCTTTCACTTGTTTGGGTAGAGTACTCCAAGATATTTTATATCATCTGTGACTATTGTGTGATTTCCCTACTTTCATTCTCAGCCCATTTATCATTTGTATAAAGGAAAGCTACTGATTTGATTCAGTTAATTTTAGATTCAACCACTTTGCTGAAGTTGTTTATCAGATGTAAGAGATTCTCTAGTAGAATTTTTGTGGTCACTTATGTATACTATTATATCTTCTGCAAATAGTGCTACCTTGACTTCTTATTTTTCAATTTGTACCCCCTTGATCTCCTTTTCTTGCCTTATTGCTCTAGTTAGACCTTGTGTATAGAATATATACAGGGAGAATGGGTAGCCTTTTCATGTCCCTGATTTTAATAGGATTACTTCATATATCTCTGTATTTAATTTGATATTGGCTGTTGATTTTCCATATATTGCTTTTATTATGTTTAGGTATGGGCCTTGAGTTCCTGATTTCTCCAATACTTTTAACATGAAGAGACATTGTATTTTTTAAAGACTTTTCTAGTGTCTAATGAGATGATCATGTGATTTTTGTATTTGAATTATGTTTTTATATAGTAGATTACATTAATAGGTTTTCATAACCATCTCTGCATCCCTGAGATGAACCTTATTTGATCATGGAAAATGATCTCTTTGATGTCCTTTTGGATTCGGTTTTTGAAATTTTTATTGAGTAGTTTTACATAGCTTTTCATAAGTGTAATTGGTGTTAAGTTTTTTTTCTTGGATCTTTGTGTGGTTTAGGTATCAGAGTAATGGTGGCTTCATAGAATGAACTAAGTGTTTTTTTCTGTTTCTACTTTATGAAATGGTTTGAGAAGTGTTGGTATTAGCTCTTCTTTGAAGGTCTGGTAGAATTCTGCAATAAAGCCATCTGGCCCTTGACTTTTTTTGGTTGGGAGGTTTTTAAGGACTTCTATTTCCTTAGGGGATATGGACATGTGTTGACAATTTATCTGCTCTTGATTTGACTTTGGTGCCTGGTATCTGTCTAGAAAATCATAAGTTTCATTTAGATTTTCTAGTTGTGTTGAACATAGGCTTTTCTAGTAGGATCTAGTAGGATTTACATAATTTCCTCAGTTTCTATTGTCTCCCTTTTCATTTCTGATTTTGTTATTTTGGATACTATCTCTGTGCCCTTTAGGTAGCTTGGCTAGGGTTTTATCTTGTTGATTTCCTCTCAAAGAACCAGCTTTTGTTGATTTTTTGTATTATTCTCGTTGTTTTATTTGGCTTTAAGTTTGACAATTTCCTGACATTTATGCCTCTTGACTGTGTTTGCTTTTTGTTCCAGGGCTTTCAGGTATGCTGTTAAGTTGTTAGTATAGAATCTTTCCAATTTCTTAATGAGGGAATTTTCCTCTTAGCACTGCTTTCATTGTGTCCACAAATTTGTGTATATTGTGTCATCATTTTCATTGAATTCCAGGAAGTCTTTAATTTTTTCTCCATTTCTACCCTGACCAACTTATTATTGAGTAGAGAATAGTTCAATGTCCATGGGTATGTAGGTTTTCTGTTGTTTTTGTTGTTATGGAATTCTAGCCTTAGTCCATGGTGATCTGATAGGATGTGTAAGATTATTTCAATCTTTGAGTTTTTGTTGAACTATTCTATGGTCAATTTTGGATAAGTTACCATGAGGTCCTGAGAAGAAGGTATATTTCATTGTTTTAGGGTGAAATGTTCTGTTTAGTTTCTGTTTCAATGTCCTGTCCATTGTTGAGAGTGAGGTGTTGAAGTCTTCCACTATTATTGGGTAGGGTTCAACATGTGTTTTGAGTTTGAGTAAAGTTTATTTTGTGAATGTGAATTCCTTTTCATCTGAAGCATAAATGTTCAGAATTGAGACTTTCTCTTAGTGTATTTTTCCTTTGATGACTATTAAGTGTCCTTTCCCACCTTGTTTCATAGTGTTTGGGTTAATATCTATCTTATTGTACGTTAAAATCGCTACTCCTGCTTGTTTCTTGGGACCATTTGCTTGGAATCATTTTTTTTTTCAGCCTTTTTACTCTGAAGTTGTGTTTATCTTTGTGTTTGGGGTGTGTTTCTTGTATGCAGGAAAATGCTGGATTCTGTTTGCATATTCAGTTTGTTAGCTTATGTCTTTTTATTGGGAGATTGAGTCCACTGATATTGAGAGATATTAAAGACAGGTGCCTGGTGGCTCCTGTTATGTTTTCTTGTAGGTGGCATTATATATTTGTGATTATCTCCTTTTTGTTTTGTTGTGACATGATTAATTTCTTGTTTTTCTTTGGTGTAGGTACCTTCCTTGAGTTAGAGTTTTCCTTCCAGAATCCTCTGTAGGGATTGATTTTTAGTTTCATACTGTTTAAATTTTGTTTTATCCTGGAATATTTTGTTTTCTCCATCTATGATGATTGAAAGTTTTGTTGGATATGGTAGTCTGGGTTGGCATTTATATTGCCTTAGAGTCTGCATGACCTCTATCTAGGCTCTTCTGGCTTTTTAGGGTATCTGTTGAGAAACCTTGTGTAATTCTGAAAGGTCTGCCTTTATGTTACTTTGCTTTTATCCTTCATAGCTTTTAATATTCTTTATGGTACCCATTTAGTGTTTTGATTATTATTTGACAAGAGGAATTTCTTTTCTGATCAAATATATTTGGTGTTATATAATCTTGTATATTTATAGCCATCTTTTTCTTTAGGTTGAAGAAGTTTTATTCTATGATATTTTTGAAGAAGTTTACAATACTCTGGTTGGACTTTTCATTTTCTCCTGGATTTCCTGAAGGTTTTAAGTTAGGAATTTTTAACTTTTGTAATTTCTTTGGCTTTTGTGTCCATATCTTCTAAGGTAACTTCTACCCCCAACATTCTCTCTTCTATCTCTTGTATTCTGTTGTTGATGCTTACATCTATAGCTCCTGACCTCTTTCTTATGTTTTCTATTTCCAGGGTTGCCTCCATTTTTGTTTTCTTTATTATTTTCCATTTCCATTTTCAATTCTTGGTCTGCTTTGTTCAATTCCTTCACCTGTTTGATTTTGTTTTCCTGTAATTTTTAAGGGATTTATTTGTTTCCTTTTTAAGGGATTCTATCTTTTTACTTATATGTTCCTATATTTCTTTCAGTGAAGTTTTTATATCCCTCTTAAAAGACTCTATTATCTTCATGAGATAGGATTTTATGTCAGCATCATGGTTTTCAGGTGTATTGGGGTATTCAGTGATTACTCTCGTGTGAGAACTGGGTTATGATGGTGCCAAAGTATATTGGCTTATGTTGCTTATGGTCTTGTGTTTGCCTCTGGTCATCTGGTTATCTCTGGTGTTAACTTGCCTTGATGTCTCTGTCTGAAGCCTGCCTCCTGTGTCTTTGTGTTACTGCAAGTCTCTTGGGAGACCTGTGACTCTGGCTTTAGAAGACCTGGGAGGCCTTTCAGACTGTGGGGTCTTTAGAGGGGCAGACATGCTGATAATCTATCCTTGGCAGAAGGTGTAGGCCAGAAGGGAGGTGGAGTTTGTGTAGAGGGGATGAGACCCCTGTCTGCTGGGCTCCTTACAGGTCCTAGCTTCTGTGCTTAACTGGAATGATCCCTCACCTGTTGCCCTGTGTGCAGCCAATCTCTTGGGAGGTCTTCAAACTGTGGGGTCTTCTAAGGGGCAGAAAAACTGATGATCTGCTCTGGAGGAAGGTGTAGGCCCAAAGGGCATGTTAGTTGTTCTTAAAATAAGGACAGTACAATGGGGTGAGATGAATTTTCAGTGTATTTGAAATTTGTATTTCCCTGTTGGCCGATAATGTTCAATATGATTGCATATGTTTATTGGTCATTTCTTTATATTTTGAAATCTATTTAGTTCAGTAAAGCATTGAATATTTGGGATGTTTAACTTCTTGGTATTTAAGATTATTTTAGTTACTTATATGTAACTATTAATTCTACACATCCATCAGATCTGTTGTTATCAAAGATTTTTCATTCATTTAGTAAATTCTTTGTTTCTTTTCTAGTAGCTTCCATTGTTGTGCAGTAACTTTTTAATTCCATACAATCTTCTTCGTCAGTTAAAGCATTATTTTCTGAGTAATAATAACACTTCCTAGAAAAATCTTGTTCAAAGTTTAAAATAATTTTCCATCTAGAGTCTTATAATTTTGGGTATCACGTAAGGTTTTTGATTAATTTGGAACTAGTCTTCATAAAAGGTTATGAAGAGGATGATATTTTGGAGGATTTCTGTATACGTTTATGACTCTTAGGCTTCTATTTTCATTTTTTGCAGTTTTTTTTTTTTTTTTTAAATTGGAGCAGTGTCACATTGTGGGGAAACTGCCTTGTTTCAACTGTTTGCAGTACTTTGGTGAAGTTATGTTCATATGATAGATATTTTTCTCTATAGTCAGTCCATTTTTCATAATTATTTACATATTACTTTACAGCACCAAAAGTAACTATGTACAAATCTACCATAAATAATTTCTTTGAAACCAAGTTCATAAATTTTTTTGAAAAATTCTTGCTTCTTTCTTAATACTTAAGATGACATGATGAGCTGAATTTATTTTTTCTGTATGGGCATATTCTATGCATATGCTCTTTATTTTAAAGTGCTAAAATATAGCTGCTAGATGTATAAAGTAGGATTGTCATACTTGAATTTCAGCCCATATATGCCTCAATTAATAAAAATGCATCAATAACTTTGATCTGTAGGCAAGTCTATAGAGCAATTTCTTGATTAGTAATTTATGAGAAATGACACAGTCCATTGTGGGTAGTGCAATCCCACCATCCTGGGATGGTGGTCCTTCATTCTATAAGAGAGCCAGTGGAGCATGCTATGAGAAATATATCAATAACCACCTATCCTTCATGGTTTGTCATCAGCTCTTACATGTTCTTTTCATGTTTGAGTTACTGCCCTGACTTCCCAAAGTTTTAAGTTGGAAAATAAAAATTAGTATCTGCATATGTTTCCATTCTTCCTTTATTTCTTGAGATTAACCTTCTTTTTTCTTTTCTTTTTTTTCTCTTTTCTTTCTTTTCGTCTTGTCTTATCTTGCCTTGTCTTTCCTTTCCTTTCCTTTCTTTTTTTACATCAAACCTCTCTACACTGCCTTGCATATATTATCATCTATAAAAATCATTTTTTTGAGAATGATATCTTAAGTGTTGTATAATTCAATTCCTGTACTCATAATTATCAAATCTCAGTTTATTTCCATTGTTTTTTGTTGGCTGTCTTAATTACATCTTAATACCCTATGGTGGACAAATCCACTCATTCATGGATTGATCAATTTTGAATTGACCAGAATACTCTTCCTGCTGCAACTTTTCATAATCTGGGAATGATAGACAATCTATTTTAAAAGGAAAGATATCTAATGCAGGACTCTGAATGAGAAAGTACTAACCAGTCAGCCATGATATGCCCACTGATAAAATAGTGACAAGACTATGGATTCTTTTCTTGATTAGGGTTGAAGACTTCTCCAAAGGAGAAAATTTATGCCTAATGCAGTAAACCTGGTCAAAACTCATGGCTAGAGAAATTATAGATCCTAAAGGAGCAACTATGTTATGTTTCTGAATGCATGCTATTATGGACAGTTTTATGTCAACTTAACATGAGATAAACTCAGCTGAGAGGATGGAACCTCGATTAAGAAAATGCCTCCATATGACTGATCTGCAGGCAAGTCTGTAGGAATCTTCTTGATTAGTAATTTATAAGAAATGGCACAGTCCATTGTGTGTAGTTCTATTCCTGGGAAGGTGGCCCTTTATTTTATCAGAAATCCAGTTGAGCATGCCATGAGAAATATGTCAATAACCACTTATCATTCATAATCTTGTCATCAGCTCCTGCCTCCAGGTTCTTCTATTGTTTGAGTTATTTCACTAACTCCCTCAGTGATACACTGTTGTGCTAAACAAAACTCTTTCCTCTCCAAGTTACTTTGGTCATGGTGCTCCATCACAGCAATAGTAATTCTAATAGAGAAGTGTTGTTAGATTGCCTTCTAATATTTACATTCATATCCATTGATTCATGCTATTTAGAATCTTGATTGGAGAAGCTTTCTATTATTGCAAGTAGCTGTGAAGAGAATCATAACCAAAGTGCTGAGAATAAGTTACAGTGAGTGCTCAGTAAGAGATGGGTCTTTTATATCAATATCATCCTACAGGTATCAAGGCACATCCTGGAAGATTGCACAGAGAATGTAAGGCTCAGTGGATGCAGAGGAATGCTGTGATGTAACATAGCATATTACATTAAATTACTGAATATTAGAATCCAAAGAAGTTATGCTTATTTTAACGAGATATGAATAATATTAAACCAATGATAATGTGTAAAAGAGAATTTTTAGTTAGCTGAATCTCTTCACCTATGAATAAAATCTTGTGAAAGTCCTCCATTTACTTTGGAATGTCAAATAGTTCTTTGTATAGGACATGTTAAGGTGGCCACATGATTAATGGTTCATGAGTGCAACTCTCTGTGTTAAAGAGAAGGCTCTTTCTTGAAGCAGACATTCTGGTTATTTAGTTCTTATACACTTAGTCAACAGAGTCCTTGAAATCTTAGCAAAAGAAAAGAGTGAAAGAAATGAAATAAAAGGATACAATTAGGATATGACACAGAATTTTTTCAGAAAACATGATTGTTTACATTAGACCCTGAAGACTCTCTGAGAAAATTCTTAGATATGATAAATAATTTCAAGAGGGGAGCAGATATAAAGTCAACATGGCATACAGTAGGAAGTGGGGTTGGAAGAGAGATTGAGAGTTGGATATGATAAGGATGCATATAAATATTTATTCATATAAATGTATGAAATTTAGAGAGTTTAAATTAAGTTTAAAAATCATAAATCTCAAATCTTGAACCTTGGTGTTTAGAACCTTAGTGTGACAACTCTTGAGTACATTTCTTACAATACTCTATCTCCCTTGATTTTTAACACTTTTATTGTGTGGTTTATTCTAGCTTTTGTCACTTTCTTGTCTAGGTAATGTTCATTTCTTTGGCAGGATTTTCCCTGTCCAATTATATTAAACTTTAGTGCAGCAGGAGGCCTGTGATTAGACAGGGAAAGAGAGGCAGAGGGAAGAGTTGCAGGGACAGAGAGTGAATCAGAAGAGAGGGAAAGCCAAGATGGAGGCAGCCAAACAGGAATAAGATCCTGATCCTGTGTGGTTTTAAATAGCCACAGGTAGTTAGTTATGATATCATAAAGGTTGGAATAATTGGGGTAATTTGTTTAATCTAGGTGGGCAGATTTTATTATTATCAATTGGCTCTGAAATTATTGTACTGGGATCTTGTGAATTGAGAATTTATTGATATATAAATCTGAGTTGCTAATTATAACTTTCTAGAGTTTTGCTTCTACTGGGTTGCTGGGTTTTATGGTGGCAGTCCACAGGTTGGACAGTCATTGCTTGAGACTGGCGTGGCTGGGAAGGGAACTTAGGAGTTCTGACCTGCTGAAGAGTTGGCAGGCAGAAAATAGCTTGATGGAGCACAGGAACTTGGAGGTTTCTTTCAAATATTTCCTGCAATACATTTCTATGAAAGTAATTAAAATTCTACAAATAACCCCAGTGTCTTTGATGTATTGAATCTATAATTAATGTGTATTATATACTTGATTTGTTGAATAGGTTTTAGAGTATATATAAACAGATTTAAATGTATGGAGTTGAAGCTTCCATATAATTTAAATGACATGTGATGATCAAGGGGCAAATGTTTTTTGAATTTATATTATTGCATCACATTTCAGTAAAATTGGATTAGACTTATGAGTATTACCTCATCTAAACTGTATCAAAACTTTTAGTAATTTGATAAGCAATGTTTTATGATATATTTCTTTTTAAGCATACCTGTCCTTGAATTTTTTTTCATGTTAGTGCATTCTAGATTTAAAATTTCAATTCCATGTTGATTGAGAACTTGGTTCTTATACAACCTAATGTTTTTGGTTTTGATGAATAATTTGTTATTTATCGATGGGTTTCTAATTTATTCCACTTGATTTTGTTGATATGTCTTCCCAGGTACTTCTCTGAACAAACAAACTGCATTGGAACGAGTATGTACCAAACACCAGTACTCTGGGGCATGGATCCTTGGATAATTTAATTTGGAGCAAGTGCTTTGGGGAGTGCTTGAACAGTTCAGTGAAATATTTTAAGGTTCTTCATTAATTTATTTTTCCTTGTTGAAGCATTCTCTTTGGGAATTAATGTTGCTTCAAGATATAAACTAAAACCCATTACTTACTAGACACAAGCTACATTGGTGTAGACATGTAAATGCCACAGGAATGCAAAATGTCTAATTTTAAGATTATTAAGTATTATGCATATCTGACTAAATATATTATAAAAGTTTTATTTTTGAGTAAATGAGTGAAGCTTTAATTTGCTGTTTCTTGACAAATTCTCAACAAGACTTCTCACATGAGATGGCACACCAAGTAATTCAACTTTACTTTTGAAGTCAAATATAGGTAAATCCACAATTTAAACTAAAATGCATTTAAATGGAAAGAATATAGTTATATTTAATGTAAGCAAAAGGAGCTGTATATTGTGTAAGATTTAAAGTTTCAGTAACTATATGTGCTCTCATCCTGTTCTTGCCTGGATTGATATAGTTACTATATAATCTTACTTCATCAAACTAAATTATGATTTTCCGGGATCAAAGGCAGTATTGTAGATATCTAGGTTTGACACAACTGGCCAATGAAGAAGTAGAAAACCTAGTTAACATATTTATGGGAAATCACTACTTATTTTTAATGAGGTTCACCACCCTTAAATATGCCTTTAAGTTATATCCAATGAGTTTCGTGCCAGGGCCAATTTTATAGAGTAGTGCTAGAAAAAATACAATTGCAATAACATCTTCAAATATTGTGTTATGTTTTGAAATATGTTCTAAGATAGAGAAAACCTATGGTAAAGCATAACAAGTACCATAGCATACATATGTTTTAAAGTAATAGTTTATAATATAAAGTATATATTTTAATTGGATACCATAGCACATTGTAATGAATTGACACTATACATATGGTATTTTAAAATGCCTAGATGCTCTGTAGATGTTTCATTATTTTTGATTTTGGTAAAATATACCACACACTGTCATGCAAGCATCACCGTTATACTTTGTGAATATGCACATATTTTAAAAACATTTCTATTATGGGTTTTCGTGGATAGAGTAAATTTGCATTTACCTTTTTCTCGTTTACATCTCTAAAGTAGTTCAGTTAATTTAAGATGAACATTTAATGAACAATCAAACTGTTCTTGAAACAACAGCTGTTATTTACATGTATTATACACTTCATACTGTGTAATCAGAAAGGCTATATCTAAACACTGGCACAAAATTTTCTGATTTACAGTAGAGATATTATTTCATGTAAGTATGCATATATAACCTTAACTTGTTATATTTTCACTCTATTCTTTTATAGATGAAACACCCAAGTATCTGCCAGAAAGGACTCAAAACATTCACTATCATTGTTGTAGAAAGGAGTTTTTGAAAATGAATCAGACAACAGGGGAAGAAGTTCAAACTATGTGAATAGCCAAGCATGGGAGAATTAGTGAGAAAATTGCAGCATTGTATCATAAAGCTTGGAAGCATCTCAGAATCAGCTACTCTTGTCTGCAGGCTCTGATTTCTAAGTGAGTTCAGCACTCTTAGAACATATGGAAAAGAGGAACAATGTGACTGAATTTATCCTCCTGGGCCTCACCCAGAACCCAGATGGCCAAAAGGTTCTGTTTGTCACATTCTTGGTCATTTACATTGTGACAGTTATGGGCAACCTGCTCATCATGGTGACCATCATGGCTAGCCAGTCCCTGGGCTCCCCTATGTACTTTTTTCTGGCTTACTTATCATTCATAGATACCATCTATTCTACTGCCATTGCTCCCAAAATGATTATTGACTTGCTCTATGAAACAAAGACCATCTCCTTCCAGGCTTGTATGACTCAAGTTTTTATAGATCATTTATTTGCTGGAGCTGAGGTCATTCTTCTGGTGGTGATGGCCTATGACCGTTATGTGGCCATCTGTAAACCTCTTCATTATTTGACCATCATGAACCGACGAGTGTGTATTCTCATGCTGTTGGGGGCCTGGATTGGTGGCTTTCTTCACTCTTTAATTCAGTTTATCTTCATTTACCAGCTTCCTTTCTGTGGCCCAAATATCATTGACAGCTTTGTATGTGATATGTATCCTCTGCTAAAACTAGCTTGCACCAATACTTACCTCATTGGGCTTTGTATGATTGCTAATGGAGGAGCAATTTGTACTGTCACTTTTTTAATTCTCCTCGTTTCTTATGGAGTCATTTTACACTCCCTTAAGGCACACAGTCTGGAAGGGAAACGCAAAGCTTTGTACACATGTGCTTCCCACATTACTGTGGTTGTTTTATTCTTTGTTCCATGCATCTTCCTATATGCAAGGCCCACATCCACATTTCCCATTGATAAGTCTGTGACTGTGGTCTTAACTTTCATAACTCCAATGCTGAACCCCTTAATCTACACCTTGAGGAATGCAGAAATGAAAAATGCGATGAAGAGACTCTGGAGCAAAAAATCTAGCTCCATTGTAAGTGCGCTATATCACTCTTGAAAAAGGAAACCTAGAAGATTTATTATTTTACAGAGAGAAGTTAATTTTATCAGTGACATTTACCTTTTTTGTTATTGATCTCTTTTGCCTATTTAAACATTCATTTAAAAACAGGCATTAAAATTAACATTAAAGGTGATAACATCTACTCGTAAGTGTAGTCATTTACCCTAACTTAAGATTTATTTCAATCCCGAATTCATAAATGATTCCCTCAGTGTAGTTAGCAGTATTAACACTTCCAGATGTCTATCTAAATTATGTTAATCATTAGCAACATTCTCAGAAATTCAACAAATATTGAATATAGTCCATGCATAAGATGCTGCTCATTCAATGGTGGAGAAAGTAAAAACAGTACAGATAAATGATTCCTGTGATAGAAGTCCAACATGGACAATTAGACAGTTCATAATTATTAGAATTAGAGAATCCAGCAAGTGGATAATATTTTGAATATGCCGGGGATCATGGTTTCTACATTAATGCTGTTACAGAGTTAGGGAAACTAAATTCCTGAAGAAAATCTGCTGCTTCAATCAAGTTCATATCCTGATTTTAGTGTAGATAGAGTCAATATAAATCCTTTAAAATTGTGCTTTCCAAGTTAACTTCTTTAGTTCTCACACCAAGTGTTGCCTTTAGTTATTATATGAGATGGGAGTAAAGCTTATCTTCTTACCATGAAGCAATTTTTCCAAGCCATCTCTCTAATGACAATCCTGCAATACCACCCTTCCACAACATTTTCTACAACATTCACGATATTCAGAATCTTAACTACTACAGTGTCAGGTACACAGTTTTGAACACATGAGATATCTTAAATTTGCTCAGCATTTGGTCATCCAAAAGACCAGATCCACATCATTACTTTATCAGATGTTTTCTGAGGATCAGAAATTGGTACGCAGTTCAACTGGGTACTTCTATAAAAGCCTAGCACCTCATGAAGCTGAGTCATAAATGAATTGGCTTTCAGATCATCTGTAAGTTTCTTCAGTCACATGAATAGTATATCTTGAACAGTGGCACTAGAATAGGTAGTTTCCTTGGATTCCAACTCCGCTCATTATGTGGTCTTTCCAAATGTCCTGTGAGGCATGTGAGCTTCAGAGTAATGGGCGTTGTATATGGTGTCCCCGAGCTCATAGAGGGTAAGGTAAGTCAAGTAGAGTCTGCATTCTTTACACCCAACTTTAGATGTTACATAGAATCTCTTCTGCTATATCCTATCAGTTAGGACAGTCATGAAGTACACTGTGTGTTCAATCAGCTAGACCCATTTTTGATATAAAAAAATGGTAATAGTTTGTAGAAGCAACTAAACAGGGTTGGCCTTTAAAAATACTTAATCTGCTATATCTTTTCTCCCCACTGAAATACCTATCCTCTCAAATGTACTATAAACTCATCTGCCTTCTACACAGGTTACTTTGAACATCTATAAGAAATCATCAGGTTTAGATGCAAGGAAGGCTTAGGAGTTCATCTGATTTTAGAAGTCCCATGGTTGAGGATTCATTTTTTCCTTAGATGTTGTTCTTTTTCTCTGAGTTGGAACACTTTTGAACTGAGGGGAAAGTAAATGATGTACACTGAAAACACAGTAGTGCTGTAACCTTCTTGGGTGTATGTGATGGTTAATATTAATTCTTGATGGCTATGAGAACAGTGATTCACATTTCTGGGTATGTCTAAGACAGTGCTACCAGAGTTGATTTGTATGTGAGACAGTACCTGCGACTGGAATTTCACCCTGAGGTTAGGAAGCACCATCTAGTAGGCTAGAATTTGAAGGGAAGAAAAGCAGGTTTAAGAGGATCCTGTTATATTGATTATAATATTGGTCTGAGTATATCTTTGTTCCCTGTAGTCATGATATTCTGCATTACCAAAGTCCTTAGCAATGGAGCCATACAGTACTGAAGGATACCCCTGAAACAATAAAATAAAACAAACTCATTTTTTACTTAACATCATTTCTCTTAAGTGTTTTTTGACAGCAAAGAATTGAGTAGCATAGTCTATGTTGTTTAATTTTTAATATTTCCATGAACTCATACTTCCACAACTTTTGTTCCCGTACTTGGATTACTTTTCCTTTTTGAGATCTACACTATTCTCTATAAGTGATGAAATGTGTGCAAACATTTGGGTTCTTGTTTTTGTAATCTGTTCCTTATAGATATTTTGAGGCACAAAATTCTGCTTGCAATTTATTTTCAGTTGTTCCATTTTAACATGCTAAGAATCCTATAGATTTTATGAGACTTCTATAAATTCTATGAGGTTTATCCTATTAGACCTAAGTGGCTTTCAGAAACATCACTGAAATATGCTTTTCTTTTCCTTAGGACTCTGGTATTTAGAGTAAGAATCTGTCAAGCACATCCATAATAATCTTTAAAGTTTGTGTGTTAAACATATTTAGAAAAGAGTGTGTTGAACATTTGTGTATGTAACATTACCTAAAATTTTGAAAAATTATATTGTTACCTATTCACAGAAAATTTTACTGAAGGATCTTATTTACTCCCTTGTATGTCCCTCCATTTTCCCCCACCAAACCCTGTCCCCTACTTCCAGTGCCTAACATCTTATTACAAGTCTGATTTTGATCTATTATTATTATTATTATTATTATTATTATTATTATTATTCCACTGAGCCTAATTAGTGCTCACTGTCTATGGCTATTGGCATTTGGGTACCAGAAAAGAAGGGATATGGCATCTGTCTTTGATGCCAAAAGCATCTGCTGCTGGCTTCTGGCAGCAGGGGATTAAGAAAAGAAGCTTAGTTACTCTGGACTCTTTTTTTCTTGATGCAGGAGGGCCCTTTTGCTGACCAGCCAAGAGGCTCAGAATTTGTTAACCCTTCCTGAGCCAAAGAGAAAGGAAAGAGAAGAAAAAGAAGAAAGAAAGAAAGAAAGAAAGAAAGAAAGAAAGAAAGAAAGGAGGAAGGAAGGAAAGAGAAAGAAAAAAGAAAGTAAGAAAGGGAGAAAGAAAAGAAAAAAGAAAGAAGGAAGGAAGAAAAGAGAAAGAAAAAAGAAAGGAAGAAAGGAAGAAAGAAAAGAGAAAAGAAAGAGAGAGAGAGAAAGAAAAAAGAAAGAAAGAAAGAAGGAAGGAAAGAGAAATAAAAAGAAAGAAAAGAGAAAAGAAAGAAAGAGAGAAAGAAAGGAAGAAAGAGAAAGAAAAAAGAAAGAAGGAAGGAAGGAGAGAGAAAAAAGAAAGAAAGAGAGAAAAAAGAAAGAACAAAAGAGAGAAGAAAGAAAGAAAGAAAATCAGATATACACACAGACATACACACTCACTGGTGAAGCAGAAAAGGCTGACACTCCTGACATATATACATTTGGTGAATGGAGCAGAGTTACAGACACACTTTATTTTTTCTCTCAGCCTTTTCATACCATCTTAGACAAAAATTCTGTATAAAATTACCTCACAGATGAAACGTTGCACACATGGGAGTTATGAAAGGATGTTGAGAGTAACTTCAAAGCAGTGTTTCATTCTCTAAGCTCATTGTAAGTCCAAAGTAACAGTTTCACATGGCCTTACTTTACACAGAAGTTGCTACAACCTTGGACTTGAGCTAGAATGAATGTTTTTTCCTTGATCAAAAGTCTGTCCCAAGCCTATTTCTTTTAGTGCAATTTGTGATAGTTCATTGCATTACTTATTATACAACATTTACTTAGTATTCTATGAAGAAGTGTCACTTTTTTTTTTCTAAAATTATTTGAATCAATTCAGGAATTCTATGAAGTCATCAATTTATCTAGACAGCCTTTTTTTTTTTTTTTTTTTTTTTTTTTTTTTTGGTTTTTCGAGACAGGGTTTCTCTGTGTAGCCCTGGAGTGAGTACCTGGCTGGCTACTCACTCTGTAGACCAGGCTGGCCTCGAACTCAGAAATCTGTCTGTCTCTGCCTCCCAAGAGCTGGGATTAAAGGTGTGCGCTACCACTGCCCAGCTTTCTAGACAAGTACATCTTCATGTTGATCTGTAGGAAATTTTCCCAATAGGCTGGGCTGACGCTCAGGAATCATTAGACTATGTAATAGTGGCAGGAAAAACAACAGCAGTGAGGTGCAATCTTGGGTGGCCCACTCTGGGGCTGAACCTATCATAGCTATGAAAAACAGAGGGCCATCTCCAGAAAACTCACATTTTTGCCATAGCCTCTCCTAGATGGCTTCCGTCAGCTGACCATGTAAAACTGAGTGTGGGGATACCTTTTAGGTTGTGGGTAACCCAACAGCAGCCACATCTACAAAGAAAGTTGACTCAATTTATCATCTATCAACTGCTAGCTATTCTTCAGGTAAAGGTGAAGACTTGAGAATCCCTCTCTAATACTTGATAGCATTCTAATAATTGCTTGATCTTGAGCAGATGTTCACAGATGTTGTCAGTTTATGCTGCTTATCAGGAATATTGTGTACAAAAGATAGCAGTTCAATGTCTTCTCCCTAACTGCTGCTCCTACATTCCTCCTGGCCGCTGTATCATTATGTACCATGAGTCTAGGCTTGGAGAAGGCTACTAGAGATGACTGTAGTATATTTGAACACTCATAGTCACTTATTCTCATCAATATTGTTACCATCTAGGATAATTGATGAGTCTCCTTTTTCTTCTAAAGAATTAAATGTCAAGAAAAAAAAATCTCCACCTGTAAAGGTAGCAGCAGAAAAATGTCTCATATAATAAACAGGATCAGCCATAACCAGCAGCTGAAGAAAGGCTTTTATTGATATAGCGAGGAAACACATACCACAGAAAGAGACTTTCCAAAGTAGGGGTAGCAGAATGCAAAAGCTGAAACCCAGCTTTTTCTTAGGGACTGGGAACTTGTAAATTCTCTGATGGCTTTTTTTTTCTGCCTAATATAGTGTGGGTCAGTTTGAAGAAAGACAGAATGACTATGACTGATTGGCCCATAAAATAACTGTGTCCTGATCTGGCTTTGAGCATGTTAAGCTAGTCCGTCGAGAAGGGGGGCCTATGGCACACAGAACCTTGTTTTAAGCTGCCAGGAATTGTCTTAGGTAGTGAGGGTGAGAAGTAAGCTTGTCATCTGGGGAGTTTTCTATCTTTATCCTCCATTCTTGGGTTCTCTTCCTATTTGTCTGCTTTTCAGGAAGTCTTTTTAAATCTCAGTCCCTCAACATACATAGCTTTGAGTCTCTGGAGTTTTCACAGCAATAAAAAGGATCTCTAAGCAAGGATGAGGATAGAAATCATAAACACAAATATTTAGAAGGAAGTTTAATTACCTGATCATTTACTTAAACAATGTAAGTTGATGCAAAACAACATATGTAACCAGAGTCTATGATTCCTTAGCTATGGATATTTGACCATGATATGGCATCAAACATGAAATACTTTCTGTGGAACAGATCTTTAGTTCAATAAAAAGGTGATTGGTTTTATTATATGCAGCTTAATGATACAGCTGATTGCTGACTGGGGAGGGGAACTCATTGTCTTCTTTGGTTCAGCCCTGGGGAAAAAATAATTCTGGGGGATTATTCCACACCCATATCCTTGCAGGAGACTTGGTTAAAATCAAGAGGTCAGAAAGCAAAAGTTAAAACAATATGTATGTGTGTGCGTGTGCGTGTGCGTGTGCGTGTGTGTGTGTGTGTGTGTGTGTGTGTGTGCTTGAGAGAGAAGGGGGAGGGAGAGGGAAAGAGATAAAGAGAGAGAGACTGACTTGTTGGGTTGGAGATTGGTGTGTTTGGTGAATGTGATCAGTGTACTATGTACATGTATGAAACTGTCAAATAAAGTAATTTTTAACAAAATGGAAATAACTTGAATCCATGTTTTCCATTATATTTTTTCAGTTTATTTACTTGTTTATCTTTGGAATATGAATAGAGATGAAGAGACAGATTTAATCTGGGGCTTTAAAGTCATTATTTTGTTAATTAATACTCTTTAGCTATGTCTTTGTGGAGAAATCCTACAGAGTTAAAGGATGTAGTTCATTATGTTCACTCAACATTTTATTTCCCAAAGGACAGATCTCATCTGAAAAACAATGGAGCTAATTGAAGTAACAAAATAGTTCATTTAGGCAAACAAACTTGTATCTTTTGTCTGAATTACCCTAGTGAGCATATTAGCTACTCCATATAGAGAACAAAAAATCAGGCTCAGACAACCTCAATTCTTATTCCTAAGTTGCCCCAACATTTATTCATTATTTAAATTTATGTTATTTTAAATAATTATTGTTTGGCAATTCTCTTAAATATGAATTTTTGAAATAATAGGATAATTTGTACCTCCAAACATTTATCATTTCTTTTGATTTCAATCATTAAGATTCTTTTGAATATTTTAAAATATAGAAGTATTTCTGTGACTTATAGCCATTCTACTGTAAAGAGCATTGGAAGTCACTCCTTCTACTTGACTCAATGTTTTTATTCCCATTCATCAACTTTTCTCTGTTCTGTCTCTCTCTATAAAGGACTAAAGGCAAAGGTGAAGTGGGAACTTAAGGGTTCTTTAGAAAATTAGTTGGATGGTGTTTTGCTGGAGCAAACATGTGAAGGAAAGTTTCGTTGAAGCAGACACAGGAGAGAGAGTGTTCTGCTAACGCAAGCACATGAAAGGAGATATGATGAAAGATTCTTTGCTAATGACACACATATACTGGCCTGCATTATACTATGTGGTTGAATTGTATTTGTCAGGACTCCACAGATAGAACAACACCAAAAATCTTTTGATGATGTGTTGCAGTTTCTTGCCCCTTCCACAGACACAGGTTGATTGTCAAAGTGATGTCAGCAAATGCAGACACATGTGTTGAAGCAAACTACATGCTGAGGCACAACCCATGGAAGATACTTGATGTTTAGAGAGAGGATAAAAGGAGTTGAGGGACAGTGACAGAGATGAGCTGGGCTGGCTTATAGATCTAGCTGTCCAATGTTTGTTGGTCTTGTGTAGTCATTGATCTTAAGCAAAGATCCCTCCTGCTGATTCGTTCTGAAGCTGAGGCCCGGCTGTCTCTGCTAGGTGGTGCCACCACTGTTGATTCACTGCTGATTTGTCTGCCATCCCTGCTCTACAGAACTGCACCACTGGTGTATCCATGAAGTGTTTGCGAGTGGATCGAGCTGCCTCAGCTAACCCGTGAACTGAACCGCTAATTCACTCCCATCAACAAGATGGGAGTTGCTCCAAAGAACCTTTCTAAACAGTTATACTGTCTCCCCCAACCCCCGGCTATATCCTGTCTTTCCCACTATATCTGGTGGGTGTTAGGCTAAAAGGGAAGTTAAAATGTTTAAGAACCATCATTAAAAATAGGGTTTGAAAAAATTCAAGTTACACAAAGTATGTTTTGTCTACCTCCTTGCTCTATTTTACTGCTTTAATTTGCTCTATTGTTTCCCATGTGATACCTGTACTTTGGACAGTGAAGACATTATTGCTTGAAATCAAGATATTTCTAGGTTCCTAGAACAGAATCGGACATGTTCTATCTTCATTTGTTTGCTTCAATTATGTGGAAGACTTATGTTATTGATATCTTAAATGCTTTGTAGAATTGACCAGTGAAGTCATTTGACTTGGAAATTTAACTGGAATAATGGTTTTAAATTTTATTTTACTATTGGTATTTTATGCATATTAATGTTTTGTCTAATTGCATGTCTGTGTACTACATACATGTGAGACTGGTGTGAGGGCAGAGGAGAAGAGACTCTGAGATGGCCTGGAACTGCAGTTACATATGGTTGTGAGATATCATGAGGGTTCTAGGAATGAAACCTATGTCCTACAAAAAAGCAACTCTTACTTAAGTGCTGAGCCATCATTTCAGACACTGAAACATACAATTCTTTGCTATAGGACATTATTAAAAACAACTTATTTCAATATCAATTTTCCACACAGTCATCAATATTGTTCCAAATGTCATTCAGTGCTTTTGAGGTGGAATAATGTCCCATTGTATGCTTAGGTCATCTTTTTCTTTACCCATTCATCCACGTGGGAACATAGGTTGATTCCAATTCCAAGCTATTGTGAGGAGAGCCACAATAGGCAGGGAGTTCAGATGGATCTTCAACCTCTTAATCACCTTTCCTCTGAATACTTTTAAAACCAGGGACTTGCCTGGTCACTTGGAAAGCCCTGTCCACATGGGAGATTTATCTGTAATTTTCATTAGGGGATATATTGTATAGACTTTTATATTGGCTATAATATCTAAAATTCTCATTACTAATATGTGATATACTTTTTTCCAACACTGTTGCCAGCTCTTGTCATTTAGTATCTTCCTCAATAGTTGCTTTAATCAGAGTGAGTTTTTATCTCACTAATGTTTGCACTACGGTGATGACTAATAGTGTTGAATGCTTTTTCATATATCTCAGTTCATTTTATCTCTTGCCTTGAAGAATGTCTATTCAGATCACTTGTCCTTTTTAAAGCCAGATATATTTTTTTGTCAAATTTTAACAATTTTAAAGTTTTATTTTTGAACGTGGATTTATTCTATAACTTTTCTATGTGATGTGAGGTGGGGATGTAGTTTGGCTTTTATATGTGGATATTGTCTTGATTTTGTTTCTATTGCTGTATTAAAGGACATGATCATAAGCAATCAAGGAAAGATAGTACTCATTCATTTTATAATTCTGATATCACATTCAATCATAAAGGGACTCAGGAGAGAACTTGAAACAGAAACTTTATCAGAGATGATAGAGGGATATATTTCTGTTTGCTAGCTTGTTTTTCATTGCTTTTTTAGCATGCTATTTTATACAACCAAGAATCACTTGTCTTGAGGTGGCATTGCCCATGGCAAGTTAGGTGTCCTAGAAAAATCAATCAAAGTAAATGCCCAACAGATACTCCCAACTTAGTATTATATTTAAGGAATATTCTTTTCCTTTTAGGTTTTTTGTTTCTTTTTATGAAGTATGAACAGTATGAATTTAGATAATGTCCAAAATAATCACTCAATTTTAAATTAGTAATATTTTATATTGTATTTATTTATTTATTAATTTATAGATTAAACTGTTGCCTCCATATACTTTAATGTTAAGAAAGCTGTTGGCAAAGCAATGTGAAACCTGGTTTCTGTGAACCACAAGACATGGTTATCAAGTGAAACTTTGGCTTCAGTTCTACCATCATATCAAGGTTTCTTTCTGGGAATGTTCTTTGCTTTAGTCTTGAATTTTCTATATGGGAAACAAAAGGAAGGAAGTAGATATTCTGACAAATGTCACTTAATAATATATGAGAACTATAAATTCATATTTTATTTTTAGTTGGTTTACAGATAAAATTGACTATCACATGTGAAGTGGAAATTTCTGGGTTTTTTGGAGACTCAGTTGTGTCATGTGATGTGTAAAGCTGTCTTATGGGAGGACATTTTGTTGAGGCAGACGTAGACACATGAGATAATGTTTTGTAGAGAACAAACATGTTTTTTGGTTTGTTTGTTTGTTTGTTTCGAAGCTACTTGGAAAAGGGGCATGTAATATTTTGCTAGAACATCAATAATAATGGGAGACTTCAACACCGCAGTCTTACCATAGTCATCCAGATAGAAACTAAACAGAAATATAACAGAACTAACAGACGTGACTCAAATGGATCTAGTAGATACCTATAAAGCATTTCATCCAAACACAAAATATATATCTTATTCTCAGCATTTCACAGGACCTTCTCCAAAACTGAGCATATACTCAGTCACAAAGCAAGCTTCAACAGATAGAAGAAGACTGAAATAACCTTTTTAATTTTATCTTATCATGTTATCATGGATTAGAATTGGACTTGCAATCACCACAGACATAACAGAAAGCCTACACACTCATGGAAACTGAATAACTCCTTACTCAGTGACCACTGGTCAAGGAAGAATTAAAGAAAGAAATTAAAGACTTTCTAGGATTCAATGAAAATGAATGTATAAATTACCCAAAGGACCATTAGGCTTTACTTCAAAACCTGTTTTCTACAAAATTGGGAAATCTAAATGAAATGAAGAATATTCTTGGTAGATTCTACTTACCATAGTTAAGTCAAGAGTAGGTAAACAATGTAAATATAATTATAACCCCTAAGGAAATAGAAGCAGTCATTAAAATCTCCTCAAAAAAAGTCCCTGGCCACATGGGTTTTGCACAGAATTCTACCAGACATTTAAAGAATAACTAATACTGGAATTTCTCAAATTACTCCACAAACTAAAAAATGAAGGAACATTGTCAAAATCATTTAATGATGGCACAATCATCACAATACCTAAACCACACAAAGAGTCAACAAAGAAAAAGAATTGCAGATCAATTTCACACATAAACATTGATGCAATAAATTCAATAAAATATAAACAGAAACTTAGAACATGTCAAAAATATCATTCAGTTTGATTCTAGACTTCATCTAAGAGATGCAGGATGATTCAAATATGAAAATCCATCCGTGTAATCTACCATATAAACAAACTGAAAGAAAAAACCGACACAGTCATCTCATTAGATGCTGAAAAAGCCTTTGACAAAATCTAATACTCCTTCATGACAAAAATCCTGGAGAGATCAGGATACTAGTTACATACCTAAACACAATAAAGGCCATATACAGCAAGCCAATAGCCAACATCAAACTAAATCAAAAGAAACTTATACCAATTCTACTATAACCAGGGACAAAGAAAGGCTATCCACTCTCTCTATATATATTTTAGAAAGTACTTGAAGTTTTAGCTGGAGCACTAGGACATCTGAAGATCAAGTGGATATAAATTGGAAAGGGAGACATCACAGATCTATTCATATACAATATGTTAGTACAGCTAGGTGATTCCAAAAATCTACACTTTAATTTCTATAACTGATAAACACCATCAGAAAAGTAGGTGGATAGAAAAATTAACTAAAAAAGCAGTCCATCTATATATCTATATCTATGTCTATCTATCTATCTATCTATCTATCTATCTATCTATCTATCTATCTATCTATCTTTCTACACAAAGGATAAACAAGCTGGGAAAGAAGTAAGGAAAACAACACCCTTCACTCTAGCCATAAAAATAATGCAAAATATGTTGTGGTAACTCTAACCAAGCAAGTGAAAAACCTGATAGAAAGATCACCTATGTTCATGGATCTGTAGGACTAACATAGGAAAAATGGTCTTCTTACCAAGAGTAATTCAGCACAATTCCTATCAAAATTTCAACACAATTTTTTACAGATCTAGAAAGAACAATACTCAATTTCTTTTGAAACAGAATGCCAGAATAGCTAAAAAAACAAACAAACAAACCTGTACAATAAAAGAACTTCTGGGGTTATAACCATCTCAGACTTCAAGCTTTATACTATAAAACAATAGTAGTAAAAACTGCCTGGTACTGGCCTAAAACCAGACAGGTTGAACAATGGAATTGTAGATAGATAGATAGATAGATAGATAGATAGATAGATAGATAGATAGATAGAAGAATGGATAAAGAAATGTGGTGCATTTACATAATCCAATCCTGCTCATCTATTAAAATCAATGGCACCATTTAATTTGCAGGCAAATGAATAGAACTGGAAAAGATTATCCAGAGTGAGGTAACCCAGACCCAGAAAGACAAACATGGTATGTACTCACTTATAAATGGATATCATCCATAAAGTGCAAGATAACTATGCTACTATATATGGACCCAAAGAAGCTAAGTAACAAGGAAGGCTCAAGGGAGAGGATGCTTAGATCTCACTGAGAATAGACATTGGGGTGGATGGAGGAAGGGGACTGTGTAGGGGAGATGGCAATGGTGAATACAGGAAGGATCAAGGAGGATAAGAGTACTTGGAGAGAGAACTAGAATCAGTAGTGGGGCATCTCTGGGAGGTACTAGAAACCTAAGATAATAGAAACTTCCAGGAATCTATAAGGGTAACCCTAACTAAGACTCCTAGCCATAGATATCTTAGGAACCTGCAATGGTCATTTCCTGTAATACCTCCAATGGAGGGACTGGACCACCAACCCAGCAACAATACCTTAGATCCATAATATGTCCTGCCTACAAGATGTGAAGGGACAAAATATGGAGGAGAAATTGAGAGAAGCATCAACCATTGACTTGCCCAGCTTGAGACTCATGAAAAAGATGGAGCCCACCCCTGACACTGTTAATGTTATTCAGCTATACTTGTAGACAAGAGCCTAGCATAACTGTTATCTAAGAGGCTTTACACAGAAATTAATGGACACTAATGCAAAGACCCATAGCCAAACATTAGGTGGAGCTTGGAGAATCTTGTAAAAGAGGGAAAGGAAGGATTATAGGAGCCAGAGGAATCAAGAACATCACAAGAAAATGTACAGAATAAAGTAAGATGGACTATAAGAACTCAGTGGGACTAAATCACCAACCCAAAAGCATGCATGGAACAGACCTCAGCCCTCTTAACATAAGTAAGAGTTGGGCAGCATGTTCTTCATGTTGGACTCTGAACAGCAGGAGCAGGTGCTGTCTCTAGCTCTGTTGCCTGCCTTTGGATCCCTTCCTCTAACTGGGCTGCTTTGTCTAAGCTCAATAGAATTATACTTCTTGCAACTTGTTATGCCACAGGGAGCCCTCTAGTCTTCTGAGGAGAAAGAAGGGAGGGGTGGATGGCTGGATAGGAGGTGAGATGGAAGGACTGGGAAAAATAGGAGGGAGGAGAATCTATGATTGGGGTGTGAAGTACATAAAGTATTTAAGTAGTAAAAAAGAAACAGAAAAAAAATGGAGAGATCACATAATACAAATGAAAGAGAAGAAATTGGATTGCAATTCCATAATGTACTTTACACAAGTCTGAGGAAATGAAATAAAACTTACTAAACTGTAAAAATGCTATTATACCATGAATTTATGGTATAGAATTTATCATTAATATTAAAGTGGCGAAAATATAAAGCATGATAAATAGGCTTCCTTTAATATGAAGTGTTTGCTTTAATAGTATGTATAGGGCACATAAGAAGTGGAAGAGGACTAATAGTATGTTAACAAAATAGATAAAGTGGTGATTTTAATTCTCCTGATAATAGAAGTGAGATATTCTCAGAGGAATCTGAGAAGGTGACATATTTCAAATTCCCAAGTGCTTCTTGTAATCATTTCCCTTTTTTCTTCCTCCAACTTTATGAATCAGATTCACAACCATTGTTCTTTGGAAGATGGTGTTAAGAAATGTTAACACTGACTCTTCAGGTGAGTTAATATTTAGAAGGTTCTGTGAAACTAAATTAAGAACAAGTTGTAGAGCAGAGATACTTTAATTTATTTGTTTAGCTCTGCTCTTGTGCTGGAGGGTAAGGCTAAACCACTCAATGCTGGATTTTTCCTATTGGTTAAATAGAAACAGTAACTTATATTAATGATAAACTTTCAAGACTGATTTTTACAATTTACCAAATTATCTATATTGTTTATGAAGCCAAGTTGGCTAAGTTTCCTTAGCTCTTGAACTTTTGAAGACATACATTTCTGTGACCACACACACAAAAAATATAATATATGGGAAAGGAATGATGGAATATTCAGAAAGGCATTGTAATGTCTTCAAAGTCTTTCTTATGTGGGAATAATATATTGTTAAAGAAAAATATTAAATAGAGATGATTACATAGCCACGTTGCCTTGGTGTATTCATTTGCACACTTTTCTATGTAAAATCTAAGTAAGTACAAATTCGTTGCAAATATATGTTTAATAATATAGCATTGAGCTGATGTCTACCAACTAAAAGATTTTTAATTTTGAATTCCTGAAGACAGAAAGGGATGACTTTCTGAAAAGTGGGTATAATGACTTGGAATCAATAAGGGATGGACGACATAATATGAAATTCCTTTCCTACTGGGAGTGGAGGGGGTGTCCTTGGAAAAGTGCTTAGGTGGTTCTACATGTGCTGCTGTGTGAGGTGAGTAAAAAAATGTGGTAATTGATTGAAGCTACAGCTTTCAGAGCTGTGTCTGAGAGAAGTCAAATCCATGACCTTCTTTCTTGACAAAAGCCAAGAGAATCTGACTTGACAATATTCAAGAACTGATTGGTACCTCATGTTCCCAAATTCTAACTCTCTTGTCACCAGAAGTTAGTCATTTGTGGGAATAGTGGGAAGCTCAAGTAAATCTTTCAAGACAGAGTAGTTACAGTACTGTTTCTTAGTCAGACTGCCCATTCTAGTATGAAAACCATTTGGAAGACTTAGAAAAAGAAGGATGGAACCAACAGGTAGAGATTTTCTGTGTGTGTGTAGAGGAGAAAGACTGCTGAGCAATAAAGTAGACAAATTATTTTTATTTTAATATAAGAGCAGTATAGTAATAACTCCTAAAGAAACATTATTTCTACTAGAAAGTTACATTTAACATTTGTGTTTAAAATGTAATCATGTAACAATGTCATGATTTTCATAAGTAATGACATTTCTATTCTTTCATGTTAACAGAAATTAAGTAGCTGATGCTGGCTGTGGTAAAAAAAATTCTTGCCATTATGAGGACTTCTCTCCCTATCATTTTCAGTTACTAATGTCAAATGTCTTCGATTTACAAGATATATTTAAGAGCCCTAGAGGTCAAATAAATTTAAGTTACATTTTAAGTTAAAAATAGGGTTACAGTCTTCAAAGTGAAATTAAACAGTTTGTTTAAATTCTCTAAGGTTCATTTATTTTACTTATTAGGTAAGAACAATACTGCACAACTCCCTATTGATATAAAGATTATAGAACCTGCACCTGAGTAAGCCATCACGCAAATCCTGAGTATCCTACCTGAAGTATTTACACATGAAATTTTCTCAATTAATAGCAGTACTTTCTTTCCTGGTAGGGGTAGTGATGATATGAATAAAATCTTTGGAGAAATTTTTGCTATATTCACTTTTTCTCATATCCTATGCTAAAAACAACATTTTGTACTTGTATCACCCTTTCAATAGGATCATGACCTCATGGTCTCCACACCCCAACTGTTCTCTTACTTCTCCCTCACTCTTCCATAACTGACTCCTCGGATAGTGGTCAGAACCATCTTACAAGAGCCTAAAACAGAAGTTGGATTACATCATTTCTGTGTGAAATGTTCTGGGGACTTAACTTGTTACCTAAAATGAAGTCACACTCTTGTATGTGGTCTATAAAACCCTGCAAAGTTAACAACTAGCTCCCTTGGATCACTAAACCCAACACCATGATATTGTAGGTTACTGACACACTCTGTTCCTTCCTTGGGAATTTCCCTGCTGATATTTCTGCCTGGAGATTTATTGTACATGTATATTTAGCTCCTTCCTTACTCACTTTCAACTACATATGTATTTCAACTCTGAAAAGATTCCTTTTACTTCCCTACACGAACTGATGGTTTATCTAAAAATAAAGTAAATTTCTCATCAATTTTCTAATAATATTTTTCCAGGCTAACTTCTCACTTCAGAGTTCCCCAGGAGCATTCAAACAAAAGAAAACAGAATGAATGTGACTGAATTCATCCTCATGGGACTCACACAGAACCCTCAGCTGCAGAGAATTCTTCTTTTGATGCTCCTTATCACCTACATTGTCACTGTCACAGGAAACCTGCTCATTGTGGGTACCATAGTCTGTAGCCAGACATTGAACTCCCCAATGTACTTTTTCTTGGCTTTTTTATCTCTGATAGATGCATGTTATTCATCCTCTATCGTTCCTAAAATGCTGGCAGATTTGCTATCAGAGACAAAAACCATCTCATTCCATGGCTGCATGATGCAACTTTTTGTTGAACATTTCTTAGGAGCTTCAGAGATTGTCCTCCTTGTGGTCATGGCCTATGACCGCTATGTGGCTATCTGTAGACCTCTGCACTATGTGACAAGGATGAACCACCACAATTGCTGTGTCCTAGTGGGGGTATGTTGG
>NW_022196897.1:75470803-75510058 GCF_008632895.1 Mastomys coucha | reverse complement strand
GACACATAGCTCTGCAGGGAGGAAAAAGGCCCTCTCTACCTGTAGCTCCCACATCACAGTTGTTGTCTTGTTCTTTGTGCCATGCATTTATACATATATGCGACCAGTAACAACTTTTCATACAGATAAAGCCATAGCAGTGTTTTACACTCTTGTCACTCCCATGTTAAATCCAATTATCTACACTGTAAGGAATGCAGAAGTTAAAAATGCCATTAGAATGTTACTAAAAAAGAATTCAATCTTAGATAACAAATGATTTTAATATGAATATCTTGTTTTTGTATTTCCCCACAATATTGATTCTTACTAATGAGAAGTAAATTTAAAGATCCTCAGTAGTGCCCAAAATTAATATTATTAAAACTCTACATACATGTTTCTTTATGAAGATAATCTATAATAAATTAATTTTTAAATTCTGCACAATAAAATGTTAAATACAACTACCTATAAAATAAAAATATAGTATAAAAAATACACTTGTACATAATACCTTTAATTTGTGATCATTATTTAGTGAAGTCAGAGTTATTAAAACAAAGCACTATGATATCTTGGCAATCCATGCTAATACCTTGGCAACTACTTAAATATTAAAAATGGATAGAGTCCAAATTTTGAATATGATGGAATGGTGAAAAAGTCTTGTCCCAGTGATATGGTGTGCTATTTCTTCACATGACAAAGTTCATTCAACTGAAATTTATAAATTATTTCTAGAAATTTCTATTTAATGTTTAAATTCAATATTAACCAAGGGACTATGGCCAAATGGAGATATTTTAGCATAAATTATTTCCTAGTCTACTTAACTGTTTCTTTTATAATTTTAATAGTTTTATAGATGAAATAAAATGTAGTTTAGAAAAGTGAAGTGATTAGATTATGACAGTGAGAGCTGCTTGTCATATTAACACTTTAGATTTAAATTAGATACTCTTAAGTATTTCAAAGAGTATAAAATTCACGATTTTGGTCACAAAAAAAATCTTATTTTATATATACTTCTTTTTTTCTTTTCTTTTCTTTTCTATTTTTTCAGTTTGAGTCTTGCACATTGTACCTGGTTGGTTTTTAAACTGTGTTATCTCTGAGTATCTAAAGTAAAAGGAAGTCCAATTTGGGGGAAAGATAGTTGACAAAAATCTCTTCTCTTGCTACATGTTAGCTCTATATGATTTCAAAATTGTATTAGGTTTCCTTTACTATTGGATAGAATCTGTGTTTCCCAAATTCATCATATTTAGTTCTATATAAGCAATTTAAGTGACAGTTATGGTACCTTATAAAATTAGTACCTGATAATTATTTTAAACACAAAACTGGTACATCAGTCTTGAACTTAAATATCCCTTCCTCCAGAGCCAATAGTACATTATTATGCCATATTCCTGATGATGAATTTTAAATTCTGGCTTTATGTACAATTTACCTCTCAATTATGTCATAAACAGCATCAATTCTTAAATTAAAAATCATTAGTGGCAATTAAATGCAGGTGTTTTGAAAAACACAAGAATCTATATGAAACAATTTTACTTTTTTGATAGCAAAATAGTAAATTTTTACTATGTGTACTTTTAAATTTTTTATTATTAATCATTCTATTTGTTTATATCTCAAATGATATCCTCCTTCCCAGGTTACCCCTTTACAAACTCTCCTCCCACATTCACCCTCTCCCCCTTCCCCTTTGTCTCTATGAGTGTGCTCCCACAAACAATCAAAGAAAGAATTTTACTTTTAAAGAGTTGGTTTTAAGTTCAGTTTACTGAATGTGGACTCTTCTTCAAAACTTTACATTAGGGACTGGAGAGATTGCTCAGTGGTTAAGATTACTTGTTAGGGGAACAGAAGTTTTGGGTTCACTTTAAGCACCTACATGACAGCTTATGATCATATGAACCTCCAGTTCTAGAGGATCCATCAACCTCTTCTGACACAAATGGGTACTACACACATGGTGTGCTCATGTACATTCAAGAAAAATACATATAAAGTAAATAATTCTTCAAAACAAAATCTTCTTTAGGAGGTATGTTATAATTTCAACCATCAGAAATCAGGAATGATTATTTTATAGTTGACCAAAGAGAAATGTTTTAATACTAAACAATGTAGCTTTCTTACAAGACTCTGTTCTGAATAACTATTGGAACTTTTTAGAAATGCAGTCTGTTTTCATAATTCATACATATAGTCATAACTGCCTATATTGCAAAACTACCTTTTAACCACATACAGCACTTGTCCTCATGCTGGTAATCCACACTTTATTATGGAATCCATGCATTCTGTGGCATAGCAATATTTAGAAAGCATCATCAATACATTGGCTCTATAGAGAAAGAAATATAATTCAGAAAAGAGTTGGCAAATTTCCTTCTCTTGCCATGATTGTTCTGATTTCAAAATTGTATTGGGTTTCCTTTAGCATTGAATAGAAATTGTTTCTAAAATCCATTATATTTAGTTCTATATAAGCAATTTAAATGTAAGCTACGTGCATTGAATTGGAAAGACTTTTATCTTTTTGGGTCTGGGTTACCTCACTCAGGATCTTTTCTAGTTCCATGCATTTGGCTACAAATTTCATGATCTCACTGCTTTCAATAGCAGAATGATACACCATTATGTAAATGCACCACATTTTCTTTATATATTCTTTGGTTAGGGGACATTTAGATTGTTTCCAATTTCTGGCTATTATAAATAAAGCTGCTATGAAAGTAGTTGAGGAGGTTTTCTTGTGGTTGGATAAAGTATCTTTTGGGTATATGTCTAAAGGTAGTATAGTTGGTTCTTGAGGTAGATTGATTTTCAGTTTTCTGAGGAACTGCCATACTTATTTTCATAGTAGCTGTCCTAGTTTGCACATCCTCCAGTAATGGAGGATTGTATCTCTTGTTCTACATCCATGCCAAAATGAGCTGTCACTTGCATTTTTTATCTTAGCCATCCTGACAGGTGTAAAATGGAGTCTCAAAAATAGTTTCTATTTGCATTTCCCTGATTTTAAGTGTTTCTCAGCCATTTGAATTTTCTTTGTTGAGAATGTTCTTTAGATCTGATTCCCAGATTTAAATTTGGATTATATGGCTTGTTAATATCTAGCTTCTTGAGTTCTTTATGTATTTTGGATAATAGCCCTCTGTCAGATGTGAGGATGGTGAAAATCTTTAACCATTCTGTAGAGTGCTGTTTTGTTCTATTGGCACTGTCCTTTGCCTTATAGAATCTTCTTAACTTTTTTGTCTTGCATTTTAAAATTCATCGTCAGAAATGTTCTTTTTATATTTTAATGGGTACTTTATTTACATTTCAAATATCCTCTTTTCTGGTTTCCCCTCCACAAAACTCATGTCCCATATCCCCTCCTCTTGCTTCTATGAGGATGATCCCCCTGTCCCAACTCACCCACTCCCACCTTACTGCCCAGGCATTTCACTAAACTGGGGCACAAAGCCTTTACAGGACCAAGGGCCTCTCTTCTCATTAATGCCAGATAAGGTCACCCTCTGCTACATACACTGCTAGAGCCTTGGGTCCTTCCATGTGTACTCTTTGGTTAATGGCTTAGTCCCTGGGAGCTCTCGTGGATCTGGTTGATTGGTATTGCTGTTCTTCCTATGGTGTTGCAAACCCTTTCAGCTCCTTCAGTTCTTTCCCTAATTCCACCATTGGGGTCCCCATTCTTAGTCCAATGGTTGGCTGTGAGCATCTGAATCTGTATTTGCCAGGCTCAGGCAGAGCCTCTCAGTAAACAACTATATCAGGATCCTATCATCAAGGACTTCTTGGCATCCCCAATAGTGTCTGGATTTGGTGTCTGTATATGGGATTGATCCCTTGGTGTGGCAGTCTCTGGGTGGCCTTTCCTTCAGTCTCTGATCCACACTTTCCTCCCATATTTCTTTTAGACAGGAGCAATTCTGGGTTAAAAATTTGGAGATGAGTGCGTGGCCTCATCCCCCAACCAGGGGCCTTGCCTAACCTCTGGATATGGTCTCTACAGGTTCTCCCTGCCCTTTGTTGGGTATTTCAGCTAAGCTTATCCACATTGGGTCCTGGGAGCCTCTTGCTTTCCTGGTATCTGGGACTCTCTGGTGGTTACCCCCAGTTCCCATCCCCCATTGCTACACACCTCTGTTAAATTACCTGACCCATTTTACATCTCCTCCCTCTTCTACACCTGATCCTATCCCCTTTTTTTCCTCCCTTCTTCCTCCCAAATCCATCCTACCCTCTACCTCTTAGGAGTATTTTGTTCCCCCTTCTGAGAAGGACTGAAGTAGCCACACTTTGGTCTTCCTTCTTCTTATGCTTCATGTGGTCTGTGAATTGTATCTTGGGGTATTCTGAACTTTTGGGCTAATATCCACTTATCAGTGGGTACATACTATGTGTGTTTTTTGTGACTGGGTTTCCTCACTCAGGATGATATTTTCTAGTTCCATCCATTTGCCTGCAAATTTCATGAAGTCATTGTTTTTAATAGCTGAGTAGTACTCCATTGTATAAATATACCACATTTTCTGTATTCATTCCTCTGTTGAGGGACATCTGGATTGTTTCCAGCTTCTGGTTAGTATAAATAAAGCTGCTATGAACATAGTGGAACATGTGACCTTGTTATATTTTGGGAAATCTTTTGGGTATATGCCCAAGAGTGGTATAGCTGGATGCTCAGGTAGTACTATGGTCAGTTTTCTGAGGAACCTCCAGACTGATTTCCAGAGTACCAACTTGAAATTCCACCAACAATGGAAGAGTGTTTCTATTTCCCCACATCCTTGCCAGCATCTGTTGTCACCTAAGCTTTTGATTTGAACCATTCAGACTGATGTGAGATGGAATCCCAGGGTTGTTTTGACTTGCATTTTCCTGATGACTAAGGATGTTGAACATTTTTTTAGATGCGTCTCAGCCATTCAGTATTACTCAGTTGAAAATTCTGTTTAGCTCTGTACCCCATTTTTAATAAGGTTATTTGATTTTCTGAAGTCTAACTTCTTGAGTTCTTTATAAAATTGAAAAGCTTCTGTAATGCAAAGGATACTGTCAATAGGACAAAATGGCAACCAACTGATTTGGAAAAGATCTTTATCAATCCTACATCCCATAGAGGGCTAATATCCAATATATACAGAGCTTCTTAATTTTATATTTGTTCTTATGGTCTGTGCTATTGGTGTTTTGTTCAGGAAGTTGTATCCTATTCCAATGTGTTCAACGCTCTTTCCCATTTTCTCTTCTATTAGGTTCAGTGTATTTAGGTTTTATGTTGAGTCTATGATCCATTTGGACTTGATTTTTGTACAAGGTGATAGATAAATATCTATTTACACTCTTGTACATGTAAACATCCAGATGGATTAGCACTATTTTTTGAAGATGCTTTCCTTTTTTTCATTGTGTATTTCTGGCTTCTTTATAAAAAATCATGTGACTATGTGTGTATGGATTTATATTGTGAGTGTGCAGGTTTTGATTCAAATCCACTGATCAACCAGTCTATTTTATGGAAATACAATGCTGTTCTTATTACCGTAGCTCTGCAGTACTGCTCAAAAGGAGGAATGACAATGCATCTGGATGTTCTTTTATTTTACAGAGTTGTTTTAGCTGTGGGAATACATGGATATCCATAGGAAGAAGAAATAGACTAGATAGTGTGGGTAGACTCGGGGCAGGAGGGAATGGGAGCAGGTGGGAGCAGGTAGGAGTGTGAGGGATAGAGGAATTGTATACTCAGAGAGCTAACTGGAATTTGTGGTGTTTGGAGACAATGTAGAAATCCAATGCAAGAGAAACTCCCAGGAATCTATTGGGATGACACTAGATAAGAATCCTAGTAAGGGGTATAGGGAGCTTGAAATGGCAATCTCCTCTAACCAGACAAGACTTCTAGTGTGGGACACCAACACAACTTCAAAGTCTTTGACCTCCAATTTGTCCTGTGTTGGGCCTTGAAAAGCAGTCTGTGTTTTCGTTGAGCGAGTCTTAACTTTGGGAGACCCAGCGGGAAATTCTACAAGGGACGGAACAGTGGAGACACATTCCCAAACATAAATGGCTGGCACCTCACTCCATTATTCTGTGCCTAGACAATGCCCAAGCTCCCAGCATTCTGGCTGGACTCCACCCCCACAGTCATCTGACCACAGTCAGGTAGCCCATCCCACCATATAAGGGGCAGTTTTGTCCCCTCCCTTCCCCTCTTCTTCTCTCTTCCCTCTTAGCCTTTTACTCTTCCTATCTTTACTTTCTCCTCTTCCCTTCCCCCTCTCTCCATGCAGCCAAGGCTGGCCTCTACTTGCCTTTCTCTTCTCTCTTCTTTCTACAATAAAACATCTTACCACCATGCATTACCTCCTTTCAACTCCCTTGTTCGCAGGAACAACCACTTGGAGCAGGTGCCACTTCCTTTCCCCACCCCATCTCTCTCTGAGGTGACCAGGGGCTAGACCCTGTGTCCTTGGCCTCCATAAGGCACAGGGATCCCCATACCCTGAGCTGTTCCACCCCCCTCCAAGGACTGGGATCCAGACACCCACTGGGTGGAGTGGGGCAGACAGTCAGACACCGGCTTCTGCCGCCCAGAGTACTGGACCTCTGGCAGGACATGGGTCATTTTCTCTTATCCCTTTTGTTTTCCCACCTCCTGAGTGGTGCCCGGTTCTCCACCTGTGATGGGGATGACCAGTGCTGGGAATGTGGAGGCAGCACAGCGCCCAACAGTCCTGCCTATAAGATGTGTTGGAGTAAAATTAACGCAGATATTTTGGGAGTGGCCAACGAACAAGAGGTGGAGTTTGAGATCCATGCCAGGAGAGGGAGCCCAATGACACTGCCTAAAGGGCGAGGACCCAACTAACCTGGCCTCATAGGGCCTCAGAGAGACTGAACCAACAGTTGCATGGTCTCAACTAGGCACTCTACACATACACTATGGTTGTGTAGCTTGCTGTTCTTGTAGGAATCCTATGAGTGGGAACAGGGATGTCTGTGACTCTTTGGGATCCTTGTGTCTTTACCTTCTTTTGGGACCCCTTTTCTTCCACTGGGTTACCTTATCCATCCTTAACACAAGGGAAGATTTCTAGTCTTATTGCAACTTGATACACCATATTTGTTATCTCTGGAAGGCTTGCCCTTTTCTGAAGAGAAATAGTGTGGATTAAGAGGGAGAGGAAGTTGTGGTGAAGGGCTGTAAGGGGAGAAGGAAGGGAAAATTTTCTGTGTGGATATAACATATGAGAGACTATTAGACGGACAGACAGATGATAGATAATTAAGTAGATAAATAAATAATCCCTTTTGACATTCTGCTACACACATACAACAGCCAGAAACTGATGGTCACAGGTGCCCAGACTCACAAACAAACACGAGGTGGAGCCAGGGAAAACCCACAGAAGATGGGGAGGAAGAGTTGTAGGAGCCCATGGCATCAAGGACATTATGAGAACAAGGGCCACAGAGATAAGTAAGCAGGGCTCATAGGGGCTCACAGAAACTGAAGCAACAAACATGGGTCCTGGATGGGTCTGAGCTAAGACTTCTGCAAATACCTTATAGTTGTGGAGCTTGTTCTGTACAACTCCCAACAACAGGAGAGGAGGTTGTCTCTGACTCTTTCGCTTGTGCTTGAGACCATTTTCCTCCTATGTGTTGCCACATCTAGTTGGGGTATGGGAGGTTTTGCCCAGTTTTACCATATGTTGTTAGGCCAAGTTAAGTAACTATTTCTGAAAGACCTGCTCTTGTTTTCTTTTATTCTTTTTTTTTCCTTTGAAAAGGCAGAGAGGGGAATTGATCTATGGGAGACTGAGGGAAGAGACTGGGAGGAGCGGAGAAAGGGGAAAGTGTGGTCACCATGTAATGATTGAGAGAAAAGCAGAAGTTTAAAAAAACAAACAAACCAGTAAGGTACATGCTAAGTAGATAGAACTCATTTTGTTTAAAAATAACTGTAATAAATAACAATTGTTGCAAAAATATTTGTGTGTTTCTTTTAGTAGATAATTCCAATATACCTAACAATGGATGACAGCATAAGTAGGCTATAACATAATAACTAGAAATGACAAAAATATGAGACTAAGGGTATTGGCTCATGATTCAGGAGGTTTGGTCTTTATTTTTGTTTTGGCAGATGACGCTTATTGTCTGATTTAGTTTTTCATGTTATAATGTGGTAATGCCAATACTCTTTTCTTATGTCTATTTAATATAAATGGCTAAAGTGAATTTCATAACTCTGACTCTAAATCAAGAATTTGAAAACGTTCATTATAATGATGATAATATAATTCAATAATTAGGATGAGAAATGACTAGTGCAAAAATCTGTAAATTGTATTTGGTATGCTGTGCTGTCCTAGTAATACAGATCATAACTAAAATTCATATCTGAGAATATTTCAATATAACAATAAAGTATGGGTAGGTAAGCAAATGAAAAATTCTAAATCTTAGAGTAACCACTTAAATGTTTGTTTAAAATACTTATTTCCAGACTCCTCATAAATATTCTTAGTTCATTTTGTCATCAAATGTTAACCTTTATTTTTTATTATTTAATTTTATTCTTTTGGTTATTTTATTTATATTTCAAATGTCCTCCTTCCCAGTAAATAACCCATCCCCTACCCCCTCCTCTTTGTCTCTATGAGGGTGTTCCCACACCCACCCACCCAGTCCTGCCTCACCACTCTAGCTGGTGTATCAAGCCTCCACAGGACCAAGAGGCACCCCTTACATTGATGCCAGATAAGGCCATCCTCTGCTACATATGTAGCTGGAGCCATGGGTCCCTCCATGTGTTCTCTTTGGTTGGTGGTTTAGTCCTTAGAAGCTCTGGGTGTACTGGCTAGTTGATATTGTTGTTCTTCCTATGGGATTGCAATTCCCTCCTGCTACATAGCCTTCCCCTAACTCTTCCATTAGGGTCCTCATGCTCATCCCGATGGTTGGTTGTAGGATTCTGCAACTTTATTTGTCAGGTATTGGCAGAGCCTCTCAAGGGACAGCTATATCATACTCCTGTCACCAAAGCACTTCTTGGTATCAGCAATAGGGTCAAGGGTACTTGAAGATGAGGTGGATCCCTAGGTGGGGCAGTCTCTGATGGCATTTCCTTTTGTCTCTGCTCCAATTTTTTGTCCCTGAATTTCCTTTAGATAGAAATAATTTTGGGTTAAAATTTTTGAGATAGGTGGGTGACCGCATCCCTCAACTGGGGGGCCATGCCTATCTATGGGACATGGTTTCTCTCTCCCCTTTGTTGGGTATTTCAGCTAATGTCATCCCTGTTGGGTCCTGGGAACCTATTGCTTCCTCAGCAACTGGGAATTTCTAGTGGCTACCCCCACCTATACCACTGTTTGGCATATACCCAAAAGATGCTCCAACATATAAGAAGGACAACTGTTCCACTATGTTTATAGCAGCCTTATTTATAATAGCCAGAAGCTGGAAACAACTCAGGTGTCCCTCAACCAAAGAATGGATACAGAAAATGTGGTATATTTATACAATGTAATACTTACTATTCAACTATTAAAAACAATGACTTCATGAAACTCACAGGCAAATGGATGGAACTAGAAAATATCATCCTGAGTGAGGTAACCCAGGCACAAAAGAACACACATGTTATATACTCACTCATAATAATTGGATATTAGCCCAAAAGCTCAGAATACCCAGGATACAACTCACAGACTATGTGAAACTTAAGAAGAAAGAAGACCAAAGTGTGGATGCTTCAATCCTACTTAGAAGGGGGAACAAAATAATCATGGGAGATAGAGGGAGAGACCTGAGAGGGCAAGAGGAGGGGGAAGGAAAATGAGGGGGCCAGGATCAAGTATGGGAAGAGACAGGAGAGAAGTACTGAGGGTCAGGAAATTGAGCAGAAATATGTAGCAGTTGGGGATGGGGTACTGGAGGTAGCTAATATTAAAGTTTATTAGTTTTTGACTGCTTTGGTTGTTTCTTTTTCATTTGTTTTGGTTGTTTTTTGTTTGTTTGTTTTTGCATGATGATTAGTAGTATTCAGCTGAACTCAAGGAAAATATAATTCAACAAAAAAGCTGTAGAAGTTTTCTAAAATTTAGAGATAGATTGTTTTTAGTATTAGCATGTACCAGGAATTAAATACTCAGTTTAACCCAATAGGTTATTGAAGTAAGAATGCTTCTGGGAATGACCTCAATTCTGCCTTTCTATATGAAGTCTGAAAACTAAGTAAAATAAAATATTTGTTAATGAGCAAATCAGATATTTTTCCTTTTATGGTCTGTTTTGAAGGATTCCAGTGAGATAAACACATTTTTTCTTATATTTCAGGTTCTAACATGACATTAATAAATATATCATAAAAATATATGAATAGAGATAAATTAATTGCCAAATTTTTACATTTGCGTTAAAGCTAGTGAAACCTCTAAAATACCTTTTTGGAATTAAAACATAATATTTTGAGCATCTGGCAAATGTGAAAATATACATTTAAGTTTTTAATAAGCATTCAGCTCTTCAAGAAATTTGTTTCTTTTGGATGGACATAATCTTGTCTCAGAACTCAGTTTTTCTACTTGGAAGCATCTTCAAATTGAAAGCAGAGGTTCAAGAAAATGAAAAAAATCTTTTAATTCTTTGGGGACATAGATATTTATAAACACATGAAGAAGAAACACCAGTCAAATTTATGTTATGGAAAATCATGATGATGGAAAGTTTCCAAGTCCTGGGCTGGGTGGAGCTATGTGTTTTCAAATGCCATGTCTTAAATTCCAGTTGTACATGAAGAAGGAAAGTTTTGCTTTTCTGGTTTCTTCTTGATACCACTCTGCAGACAGCATATGAAGGACATTGGTTTGCTGAAGATCCCCGTCCTCTTTGTCTCAGAGAAGAAGAAAAACTAGAGGAAGCCTTGGAGGCTGACCAGAAACTGGGTAGACTACTGCATATACAACAGGATAGTGTCATCACTGGACAGTTAAGAAATTGGCAGACACGGTGAGGCTTATAACTCTTTTATTTCATTTTACAGGAGACTTTTAATTAGACTGCAGTACATAAACTGTGGTTGCTACGATCAGTGATGATAGAAGTAAAACAACACACATGAAACCATACAGCAGGGCTTGATGCATAATAAACATCCCAGAAAAACTGCAGCTATTTTAAAATTATCAAAATTTTGAAGTGGGGAGGAAAGCAACCATTCTTACAGGTTTAATAAAAACATTGCATTTAAACTTTATCTATAAGTTAAATACAAATAAGCTATACTGCTATAATCACATATTTTATTTTACCTCACCAACAGAATTATTTTAAAATATATTTCCGTTTTTTATCACTTCTTCATTTTTAAGATCAAGAAGTGAATTTTTCTGAGAGTGTCTACAGAATCCTCATGTAGAACCATGGAATTCTCTCATCTTTATATATAATAATGTACAACATGAAATTTGCCATGTGCACAACCACACACCAACAACTTCATAGGAATGGATATTAAGGTAAGAAGAATGACATGTCCCATAGTGGAGTATTCCAAGTTAAATGTGTCTACTTAGTCTCCCTAAGAGTGTTCTAAGTTTGTGAATAATGCTAGGTTCCTGCCTTAGAATGCTCAGGAAGATGGAACATCTGAAGCCCTGCACTAAGTTGGTGCTAGTCATGGCTTAGTGTCACCCTTAAAAGAGATGAACTAGCAAGATAACAGGAGAGGAACCAGGCATCCTCTGGAATTAACAGCAATGGAAACACAGAAATGTTATCACAGCCATCCTTTTCAGAGACAGTAAGATTATGAAAATTATAGCATTGGGGGCAATCATCAGAACATAAGTTGAGAGAAGGAACTGAAATTGAAAGAGGATGTGTTTCTCAGATTGTCATAAAAAATTTTTCTTACCTGGATGGAGAATGACTAAGTGTTTAACTTACATGAACATATTTCCATGCTTACTTTAGGTAGCTCCCACATTTGTTAGTATCTGTACTGTACTGTCTTCTATCATTTGATTTCCTATCTCATATTTATAAGTCCTTAGGGCTGAGTTCTAAACCTGTTTATGCTTCCAGAATAGTAGCTCATATGTTTTATAAAATAAGAACTAAATGAATGAACCATTTTTTGTTGCAATTTTAAGAGTTATAACTGAATTTTGCATAATTTTTAAAGAACATATTTTATTATATTAATACATTTTTTATTTTTATGTAATACTTAAAATAATGCTGACATTAATAGTTTCTATCATTAATGCACATTGTGTAAAATGTGGTTACATAATTGTCTAGTGTACTTTTAAAGGTCTCTAAGTTTGATCTGTGTTACTGTCTGTACTTTATGTATTTTATGTAAGGATAAAGAATACTTACTTTTCTTATTTGACAATGAGCATGCTGGCATTTCTAAGTGTTTGATAGTGGAAAGTAAACATTTATTATAGTTGGCTTATATTTGAATAAGTTTAAATTATGTAAGCTTGCAAAGGCAGTAGGTAATAACGATTCAATTAATGTAAGTTGTTCCTTTTTTTAAAACTTCTTCCACTTAATTTGATTTTCTTGATTCAGTGAAGCTATCTAGAACTGTCTGAGGACAATGTCATTAATTTATCTATGGATAAAGATGTTTAAATTATTATTGGTGATAACGCTGGTTTAGTAAAGAAGTCTTCACCTTTCCCCATGAAAACTTCTCTGTGCAAAAGACAGGCACCATTACAGAGAATCACAAACATTTGGATGAATACATCTACAAAACACTCATATACTAATGGTTCAGGAATATTTCTGAGGAGTGGGTGGAAAGATTGTAAGAGGATCGTAGAATTTGTTGTGAGATTGTGTCTGTTGGTAGTTTCTGATTTTCATCCATAAAGAATTCCAATATAATTGCCTAAACTTGAGTTGAACTAGAATAATAATAGATGACATGGCAAAGTGAACAGGGAAAAGACCACAAGGCCCAACTCCTACACAGGACTACAGACAACTAAAGAATATTGAGAATGGGGAAAAACGTCTTCCCCAGGGAGGAGCACACAAAATGGTTACACAACACAAAACAGCTTCTAATACTAAATGCTCAGCCCTAGAAACAAGTAGCATTATCCAGATTGAAAAAAGGTGTGTGTGTGTGTTTGTGTGTTTGTTTGTATGTGTGCTCTTGCACGTGTGCTTGTATATATACAATAATAGTGGCTATGATTTGAAAGATAGTAAGGAGTACAGGAAGGGTGTAATTTAGAAAATTAAGGAAGAAATGTAATTATATTGTAATACCAAAAATAAATGTGTAATGCATATATATATATATATGTATACATATATATATATATATGAATGATCATTGTGACTGGCCAAATTCTTTTTTTAAACCACTTTAAACATAGAAAAAGCCTGGTAAAATTTAAATCACCATCGGTAAAGCTGAAATTAGGACTAGAATATTATCCATTTGATTGTGGGGCATGTGCTCACCTCTCAGCACTGTCTTATGATATTATGACTGCATTGATGATATAACTTTTCTGATTCCCTGAAGAAACAATTGAGATATATTTTTTTTAAAAATCAAGTTCATACACAGAAATATCACATAAATCCTTTGAGAGTTTCGAGATCCTTAAGAAATCTGTTCCAAGCCATAGGACAAATAGAAAATCTTGTGTTGAGTATGCCAGCAAAAGTCAGGAGCTGATCTGACATTTTACCTCATTCTCTTTTCTGTTTTAGTTCTACCCATATCCTGAGTCATTTATTGGCATATTTTTCTCTATGATAACTATTGGCTGATGCTATGATTGCTTGAAGTTTGTTTAATCTTACTCTTTCTTGGTGATAGTTTATCAGTAGTTTTGGAATTTATAGTACAAACACCTAGAAGAAATAAATCAGTTTCTTGAGGACAGAAACTAATGTACAATTTGTATATTTGTTAGTTATATTAATAGATAATTTCTGTTGACTGCAAGTAGAATTCATCAACTATGATTATTTTTAAATATTTAAAATAATTTCTTCTGTTTTCCTTTGTTTTAACCAAACAGGTATGAGCATGTACTTATATTTACAAGTATGTGCTTCTTGACTCAATTATTCTTTTCATCTGTGTGTACAAGTAGAAATGAATGGAAAATCATCCAGTGAGTAGGACATGTTACTAGGTTACCAGATAGCTAAGTTTGAAAATGGCACAGTTACCATAGGGAGATTTGTTATACTTTCAAGTCTGACATGTCATATAACCTTAGGAGCTGAGCAGACACCTTATGGATGGACATCTCCTCTTCACAACATGGAACTCTTTTCTTTGCCATGTTCAGAGAGCTCTGCATTTTAAGATTTACATAATTTATTTCTGCCTCAATATGACTGATCTACTATCAATCTGAAATGTTCCTATTTTTTTATATTCTCAATGAAATTAAAGCACTGAAAGCACTTTAGAGCTGGCCTTAATAAATTATTGATGACTATGAAACTATAAAGTAGATTAAAACAAATGTTTATCATCATTGCCAAATTATATGCTCTCAATTGGACATTCACCTTTTCCTTGGAAATCATGCAAAACCAGAGTTTTGTAACTGAATTTGTCTTCCTGGGACTTTCACAGAATCCAAATCTTCAACAACTAATATTCTTTATATGTCTAGTTGTCTACATTGCGACTATTGGGAGCAACATGATGATTGTGGTAACTGTTGTCTGTAGCCCCGCACTGCTGGGTTCTCCCATGTATTTCTTCCTGGCTTTCTTGTCTTTACTGGATGCAAGCTTCTCCTCTGCCATGACACCCAAGATGATTGTAGACTCTCTCTACAAGAGGAAAACCATCTCCTTTGAAGGATGCATGATACAACTTTTTGTTGAACACTTCTTTGGTGGGGCTGAGATGATGCTTCTGACAGCCATGGCCTATGACCGCTACGTGGCCATTTGTAAGCCCTTACATTACTCTTCCATCATGACCAGGAAGCTCTGTGGCACTCTGGTGGGGGTGGCCTGGGCAGGAGGATTGTTACATTCTACTGTACAAATTATCTTCACTTTGCAGCTACCATTTTGTGGACCCAATGTTATTAATCACTTCATGTGCGACTTATTTCCATTACTGGAGCTTGCCTGCACTGACACTCACATCTTTGGCCTTTTCGTGGTTGCCAACAGTGGGTTGATCTGTATCATAGTCTTTGTTTTGTTGCTTGTCTCCTATGGTTTTATCTTGCTGTCTTTGAGATCCCAGAGTTCTGAAGGGCGGTGGAAGGCTCTGTCTACTTGTGGGTCTCATATTGCTGTTGTGGTCTTGTTCTTTGTCCCATGTATATTTATATATGCAAGGCCTCACAGTGCTTTCTCCTTTGACAAAATGGTAGCATTATTTTATACCATGCTATCCCCGTTGCTTAATCCTATCATTTACACTTTTAGGAATAAGGATATGAAAAATGCCATAAGGAAATTGTGGAAGAAATTGGTAATGGTATCAGATGAAAGATAAAAAGAAGTTATATTTTATCAAAATTAATATGAAGAGTAAAAGGAATCAAAGTTGTTGCAAACAAAAACTATATTGTATTATTCCCTATAATGAGTTAATGCAATTCTCAAGAAGAGGTATTATTTTGGAAGTTAGAAAATTTTTCTTTTCCTTTTATAGTGGGCATGTCCTCTCAGTTGGAAATATTTATATGCGTAAATTTAAAAGAATTTAATTCTGTTTCCTTAGAATCTATTAATAAAAAGAATGCAATTCAAATTTCCAATTGAAATATTGGATATTAATTTCATGCTTTCAAAAATTCTGAAAGAAATTCATTATATCAAAGATATTTGTATGAAAATTTGTTTAACCTGTATAAAGAGAGAGAAACATCAATTTATGATATTGACTTCAGTAACTGCCAGAGATTAGGATTAACAAGAGGAAAATCTTCACAGAACTACTGTTGATTTCTGTCTAGAGTTATCCCATTATTTTACTGGAGTCCTTTGCAGTTTACTATAGAATCTGAATCACTTCTTTATATTTTTATAGTTAACAACTGGTTGGCCCATTCCGACCTACACATTTTCTTCTTGGGTTAAGCGCCACTTTATGCCAGTCGGCTTGGGGAAGGAGACAGAAAGAACTCATATGTGTTTGTCAATGAGTATCTTCTAAGAAAAATAACACAAACAAATTCTAGGGACTACATGGAATTATCCAACCAGCTCATTCCTGCTCACCTCATGATATAGTATCAGTACAGGATAATACTAATGGGACCAAAAACCTAAGGACAGATTGTTAATGGGATCTACAGGAAATAAAATACTAGTGTCTGGCCAAGTGTTTGTTAATGTCATCTCTAATAACCCAGAAATCAGTGCATAAATCAACCCTCATAAGAAAAGCTATTTTTTGCAGCATATAGAAATTAACAAAAGACTCACAGCTGTACAAGTACAGACAGTAACAAGCTTTGTAGTAAACCAAGTATCTCTGTGAAAATGGAGACATATCTTAGGAACCAGAAATGGTAGATGAGTTTATGGAAATAAAATTTTCAGATAGAATAGGGAAGACACACATATGAGCTCAGAAGATGGACAATATGCACAGGACCAGCACAATCACAGACACTGAGAAGTGGACACAAAGTCCCACCTCTATCCAAGAGGCTATTTGCAACTGATAGCTTCTGGGAGAGAGAATATCAGTTTCCTTCAGTGTGGCAATACTAGACATACTAACCACATATCAGGAAAAGCTCATGCTCAGTAGTGTGTGTGTGTGTTGCATAATATTTAATTATTTATGGTAATTTTATCTTTTGATGTTTTGTAATTTTTTTCTTGAGAGAATGATAGAGGAAGATAGAACATTGGTTGGGTAGGTAGGGGTGGAGGATCTAGGAGGAGTTGGGGGAAGACAAAGAATATGATCAAAATATATCACATGAAAAAGTTTAATAAAAAGGTAAAACTGGGAAAACTTAGTTCCAAATGAAGTTTTTATATCATGTTGATCCCAGTGACTGGAAAACCCAGCAGGTCCTAGGAGATGCAGCAGAAGTGCACTTCGAGGTCCTAATGACTGGTGTCTCTGCATTGCTTGGCATAGGCTTTTTATTTATTTATTTATTTATTTATTTTTTTGCTGTTTGGTTATCATTTTTGTTTGCATTTTCTATTTTTATGCATCAGTTTATCCATATTGCAAGCTCTCCTAAAATAGACATTGTTTAAACTTATAATTTGTAATTTCATTATAAATTTTTCCTTTGCTTTTCCTCTCTCCACATTCTCTCATATACCTCTTCCTGCTCTCCTTCAAATTTACAGCCATTTGTGCTGTTATACTAATTATTATTTTAAGATAGGCCTGTTAGTACCCAGTATAGAATCTAAGTTACTCCTTGAATTTATTGGCAGATAAAACCTGATTGGACCAGTTTTGCCTATGGATAATTCTCCTAGGGTCAGGTGATTGCTGTATATTAATACTTATGGAAGAGAAAATGAAGTAGATTCTTTCAAAATAACATGTTGTAACTTTTATCACAATATAACCAAAGGGTTTTCTATAAATTCTTCCTTGCTGTTTATTCCAGGCCAAGTGAGCTAATTTCTTCACACCTTACTGATGAAATGGAAGTCAGAGACATATAAAGGTAGCACAAACTTGAATCTGTATAACCAAGTAAAAATAACTCTATTTAAATACCAATAAAGATCATTCATATTATACACATTATATATGCATATATATTACTATATTGCTCTTTCTATAGTTCTCAAAATATTTTCCTTTAGTAAACAGTTTTTGATATAGTAGTTTCAAAGCAAGACATATACTTAATCTTGCAGATTTATAGAAGAATTTATTATAACACAGCTCAGCTTTTATTTCTGTTGGGTACACAGCATTTTGCTTAAATTCTGCAGAAAAGCTGTAATCCATTCCTTACACAGCAGTGTTCTGTCCCTAAACATTTTCAAAGAGAAGTCCAAGAACACTTTTTTGAAAACACAAAATTTATTTATCATAGACATATGAGGATAGGCACATTGGCAAGCATATGAAAAGTTCACCCTAATGATTACAAATATTTTTCTGTGTTTCATGCTTTCACTAGCAGTTAGCAAATTACGCACATAGACACTATTATTCCACACAAAGCAGATATTTCCCCCCAAATTTAAAGCATTTTTGATAAACTTCACAAAATAAACCCTTTGTGTGTGTTTGGGGGTACTGTTTATGGGATTCTTTTTTTGAGACTGTCTTATTAGTAGTACAAACTTGAATCTGATGACCTTCTGGCCTCAGCCTCTTCAATGCTGGGATCACAGACATGCACCATCAAACTTGTTTGATACAACGGCTTTGAAATTCTATCACAATGGCAATTTTGTTTCTATTTCACTAGTTAAAAGCTTAAAAATACTTTTACAAAAATTTAATTTACTTCTATAAGCACATTTCTCAAAACTAACTGCGAAATTTGATTTCTTACATTGGGCCATCTGGTTAGAAATGAAAAATATTTTTCCCTTTCTAAAATCCAAAATAATACTTATTAAACCATAGCATTTTACTGAGTGCATTTTAAACTCTCTTGAGAAGACTGAGATTTGTGAAAATATTAATTCCCAAAATTTCATATTGTGTACAACTCATATGCTAAAATACATGTGTACTTAAATCTATAAGGTGATAAAAATTTATATATGCATGTATGTAAATAACACACCCATGAAACCATGAAAGCAATCAAGATAACAATAAATGCCTTCAACAGTCAATTAAAGTTTTTTTGTGATTTTCTCTTGAGATCCTCATCACACTCCCATAGTTGCTATCTCTAATGAAACACAGTGATCTTTGTGTCACTGTAGATTGATTTGCGTTTTCTAGAATATTTTTTTAATTAATGATTTTATTTATTCACATTACAAAGGTTGCCCCCTACTGGTCCCCACCCCCATGTTTCTCATCCCATTCCTTCTCTTCTTTCTTAATTGCCACTCTTTCCTGTATGATCTGAAAGTTGGATATAGCTTATCCTGACTCATTCAGTCTTTGATTCTTTCTCTGATTTGTCTCTTTGTCTGTCCATCAATTAAACATCACTTTCAACCATGGCCACTTCTTTCTACAAACTGACTTTACTTTCACCATTTGGTATTACAAGTATGTAATAAGAGTGTCTGTACTCCAGGAAGATCACATAGATCTGGAAGGTTCTTGGATGTGATCCCTTGACAGAACACCTGTGTTAATGGATTAAAATCTACAATTTTCTGTATTCTATAAATCCATAGTGGAACCATTCAGTCATGGACAATACCCTTTAAAATGAATTAAGCTTAACCAATCTTCACTGAAAATACTTCTGATAAGTGTTTTTGCTTTGTTTTGTTTTGTTGTATTTTGTTTTGTTTATTCTTTCTTTTTTTTTTTACAGTACAGACTTTACCCAACTCTCTGACTTTTCCACATCCCATACCTTCTTCCCCTGTCTCCAGGAGGATGTCCTCACACTCAAACCCTATCCCACCAAACCTCCCCACTCTATGGGGCCTCAAGTCTGATGAGAGTTAGATGCATCTTCTCTGACTGAGTCCAGGCCTGGTAGTCCTCTGCTGTATATGTGTTGGGGACCTCATATCAGCAGGTGTATGCTGCCTGGTTGGTTGCTCAGTGTCTGAGAGATCTCAGGGATCTCTAGTTTAGTTGAGACTGCTAGTCTTCCTACAGGGTCACTCTCCTCCTCAACTTCTTCAAGCTTTTCCCTAATTCAATCACAGAGATCACCAACTTCTGTTTATTGGTTGGGTATAAATATCTGCATCTGACTCTTTCAGCTGCTTGTTGAGGGCAGTCATGATAGGCCCCTCCCCTGTTTGTAAACACACCATAGTCTCAGTAATAATGTCAGGCCTTGGGGACTCTCCTTGAGCTGAATCCCAATTTGGGCCTGTCACTGGACTTCCTTTTCCTCAGGTTCTTTCTCCACTTTTGTCTCTGCAGTTCTTTAAGAAGGGAACAATTCTGGGTTAGACTTTTTGACTGTGGGATGGCAGTCCCATCCTGTTAAGTGTTTTGTGGAAGCAGTGAAAGGCTGACTGTCAAAGTCTATTTCTTTCATTCTTACCATTCCCCTGAAGTCATAGTTCCATAACTTTTGTTCTAACACTTAGCTTTTCCCTTTGTCTTATGAGATCTCCACAGCTATGCCATGTATATAGGTAGGGTTAGGTTAGTAGTTTTCTTAGTCTGTCTCTTGCCATAGATGTTTTAAGGTACAACATTTATTGTGAATTTTATTTTTAGCTGTCCAATTTTTAATGTGATATAAATACCATAGTTTCTATTAGATCTCTATAAATTCTATAATATTTATCTTATTCACCTAAAATGACTTTCACAATGTCACTAAAATATGTTTTTCTTTCCCTAGGAATCCCATATAGAAGTCTTATTTAGAGGAAGAGTCTTTCAATACACCCATATGTGGTGAAAGCCTGGGTCTCTTAAAGACAGCTAGAAAGAACTGTGTTGAATATTTATCTAAGTTTTACTAAAAGTTTTTAGAATTATGTTTTTATTTAATTACTAAAATATCACTCACGGTTCTTATTGAGTCCTTACATTCTTCCAACTTCCTTACAACCTACCATTTTGTCCCACTCCTGATTTAAATCATCACTTATTTATTAATTATTATTATTATATCATCATTATCATCACAATTATTATCATTATTCCAATGATTCCAATTAGTGTCAATCATGGACAAATGAGTGTGGGACCATCAGTTAGGTTGTGGGCAACCTAACAGCAGTCACATCTACTAACAAAATTGACTCACCTTTATCATATCAACTACCGGTCTCTTTTCAGATAGAGATGAAACCTTGAGAGTTCCTCCTTAATACTTGATGCCATTTTTAAATTGCTTGTGCAGTTGTTCACAATTGCTATGAGTTTATGTTGTGTATCATCAACATTATGTTCAAAAGATAGCATTTTAAAGTTCTTTTCCCTATCCTCTGTCTTCTACATTCCTCCTGGCCCCTTTATCATTATGTACCATAGGTTTTGACTAGGAGAAGGCTGATATGGATGACTGAAGTACTACTGAGCACTTAGAGTGATTTATCCTCATCAATATTGTTATCATCTAGGATAATTGATGGGTTGCCCTTTTCTTCTATTTAAAGAATTAAATGTCAAGGAAAAAAATCTCCTTCTATCGCTGAGGACCAGCCTCAATCATTCTGGGGTTCTTGAGAATGGGAGGATGGGATGGTACAAAATCAGCTTGGAGAGAGCTTTCAACTTCTTCTTCTTCCTCCTCTTCCTCTTCCTCTTCCTCTTCCTCCTCTTCCTCTTCCTCTTCCTCTTCCTCTTCCTCTTCCTCTTCTTCTTCTTCTTCTTCTTCTTCTTCTTCTTCTTCTTCTTCTTCTTCTTCTTCTTCTTCTCCCTTTTCCCTCTCCCTCTTCTCCCCCTCCTCTGAGTTCACCTCAGTTTTTCATTGGTTACACACTTCCTTGTTATTACAATAGAACATAATCAAAAGTCATTTGATTATTTTCCTCAAACCCCTCATTTTTCCTGGAAAAAGAACCTTGTAACTGTGGCACCAGAAAACACAATGCACACATGAAGTCACAGTTCAGTGTCTGCAAAGGCAAGTTGTACATTAACTTATAACTCTGAGAAACCTCCAAATTACATGTCATCTGGACATAAATTTGCAGTTACAGCACTAGCCTGGAAGGTGCTAAACAAGTCAGGGTAATGCTAATATTTTTTAACTTGTCTTATATTTGCAAAATCTCTTTACTAAGCTCATCTGAATATCTATTTGTACAATGCTTTTCAAACTCCTTTCCATATGCAATATTAATTCATCTCACAGCTTCCACTGAATGCCTTCACAGCTAGAATTCTAACTCTTAAAACTTGTATCCTAATTTTCTTAAGCAAGAAATACCAGGGAGTCTAATCACTAGGTTCCAATATTTCTAGGAAGGGTAATTCACTAATCCACCAGCCCTCTGCAGGGTCCAAACTCTTCTACCTATCATTTTATCTTTTTTACAATACATATATCTTCCAGTTTTTCCCAATAATATTTTTGGATCAAACTTTCTATTATTAGAGATCTCCCCTTGTGGGCACTCTCACGATTGCTGACTCATCCAGTAGACCAAACTATTTCATCCTTTACTTTCTCCCTTGTACTTTCTATGGGCATCCCTGTCCTTCGTGACCCAGGCCAATTGTTCTTTTTTCCTTGGAATCTTAAATTCTCTTTTCTGTTAAAACTTCAGCTTCTCAAAAACATTTCCTGCTTCAAATGTTTCCTGGTACAACTTAATTATTCTCAGTTGGTTAAAATATACCAAAGAACAATTAAGGCAGTCAGCCTCCACATCCAGACCCCTTGTCCTGTTATGCCTGGTTTGGCTGCTCGAATGGCCAGAGCCAGAGGAGTTTGTTGTTATAGACATCAAAGTCCTCTCTTTCCCAGAAATTTTTACCAAATTTGTATCTGAGGACAAATATGGTATAGAAGCAAAGCAAAACAAATAAGCATACAAGAAAGAGCAAAGTCATCTGTATACTAGAAAGCCAGAGATGCATTTATTCAAGTTGACAGTGCTCTTGCAGCCAAAACTGTGTTGCACACCTGTGTTCACAACCATGTAACACCTGCATTTGACAATCTCTACAAATAGCAGCAGAGAAATCTCACATACACTAAACAGGATTAACTACAGTCAGCAGCTGAAGAAAAGCATTTATTGGTAGTGAGGAAACACAGGATAGAAAAAAAAAATCTCCACTCTAGGGGTAGTGGAATGCAGGACGCTGATTGGCCCACAACATGTAAACATGTTCTGATATAGCCTTGAACTTATTGAGCCACTCCAGCAGCAGGGGACCTATAGGCAGAGCCACTCTGTCAGCAGGGGACCTATAGGCAGAAGGAAAAGGTACAGAAGACAATTGTTTTAAGATGCCATGATTGGTGACAGGCTTGGAGGGTGAGAAATAAACCATTGCTTCTGTTTCCTATATGGCTGTGTTGTTAAACTGCTTCCTAATATTTTTATACCATTGTCTAGTGTCAACTTGGTCAGCTTCATTGTATTAATGAACAGAATTTAATGTAAAGACATAGTTATGTCTGGTCAAGGAACTGAAAATAAGATACTTCTAAGTACTTAGTCCTCAGCACAAGTTCCATATTCCCTGCTCCAACTCTCAGAAACATTTCAGAAGAAGGGGAGTAAAATGTAAGAATCTAAAAGTGGGGATCAAGGCTATGAAACATTGCCTTCTAGGCATGTTGTAAGTGCTGCGTTCATGAATTCACAGTGGCTGTGGTTACCCGCACAAAGTCCGCCTAAGGCTAGACTCATTACCAGTCACTCACTGATAGAAGAGTTGCTACCCATGATACTCATGCCTTCCTGGAAAAGTCTAGCCAGCTGATTTGCTGCTGGGGGAAGGGAACTCATTGTCTTCAGTGGTTCAGGCACTGGTGAAATGAAACTGGGTATAGTTCCACACTCTTGTAGGTGAGTTGGTTAAAATCAGTAGGTCACAAAGCAAATGTTAAAATAAATACTGTGTACAGTGTAGTTCATTATATTCACTCCACATTTTTATTTTCCAAAGGACAGCTCTTACCTGGAAAACAATGGAGTTAATTGAAATAATAATAAAGTTCATTTAGACTAACATATCTTATGTCTGAATTACTCTAGTGAGCTATCAGCTATACCATGAAGGAAACAGATAGAAATATCAGGCTTAGAAAACCTCAGTTCTTGCTGTTCAATTGGCTCCAGTGTTTTTCTTTATTACTTAATTAATTAATTATTATTTATCCAATTATTTATTTAATTATTTAACCATATAAGTCACTTTAAAGTGATTTTTAACTGTCATAAAGTAATTGTACATTGTTGTTTGAATATTATGACATTTTGAAATGTATATGATCAAATTGCAAAATTGGCACACCCATCATCACATACACTTACCATTTCTTTTAGTTGAGATCATTAATTTTTGAATATTTTAAAATATACAAACATTTTGATAAATTATAACTATTTTACAGAATAGTTATGTACTGTTTTACAGAACATTCGAATATATGCCTTCTCTTACCCGATTTTTTTTCCCCAATCATCAACTTTTCTCTATTCTACTTCTCTTCAACAGAGGACTTAAAAGAAAAGATACCATTTTCTCTTCTGCTTTCCTCTATGCTGTTGCTTTACTTAGCTTCACTGTTTTTTATGAGACACTTGTCACTTGAGAAATGAAGACATTAAAGATAAAAAAACATGCCTTTCAATTATTATTGTTATTATTATTATTGGCATATGAGTATATTTTTCTGATTGCATCTCTGTGTACCACATGTGGACCTAGTGACAAGAGAAGGCAAAAGTTGATGTTGTCTTTTCTGGACCTGGAAGGTAGAGATGACTGTGAGTCACTATGTGAGTGCTGAGAACCAAACCAGTGTCTGTAAAAATCTAGCAGTGCTCTTAATTTCTGAGCCATCAAATGCATACTCTGAAACATGTCCTTTAATTCTGCTATAGGATTTAACAGCTTATCTCTATAACAATTTTCCTCAGGGTCATCAATTTTGCTACAAATGATAAGATTTCAGTGGCAGTGCTTTTTAGGCATCCACATGGAAATGAAGGTTACTTTCATTCCATGGTTATTGTGAGTAGAGGCTCAATAGTCATGGGGTTCAGATGCATTTTCAACCTCTGATCACCTTTTTGTTTTGTATATTTACAAGACGGGGGCTTGCCTGACCCATAAGAAGCCATTGGCTGATGGGAAATTTATCTGTAGTTTTCTTTGGCACATGTCCTGTATTGTTTTATATATCGGCTATAGTTTCTAACATTCTCATCGGTAATATAGGATGTCCTTTTTTCTACATCATTGCCAGCATTTGTCATTTAGCATTTTTTATGACATTAGTCACTTTAACAAGAGTTAGTTTATATCCCACTATAGTTTGCCTTTCTGTAATGACTAGTGATGTTGAACATTTTAATAATTTCTTAGCTTATTGTATCTCTTCCCTTGAAGAAGTCTATTCAGATCATTTGCCCATTTTAAAACCAGATGCATTTTGTGTTGTATTTAAACAATTTTAAAATTTTATATTTAAAGTTTGATGTATTGTATGACTTATATTTAAAGTTTGATGCATTGTGTGACCTATATATGATGCTAGTGGTAAGGTTTGGCTTTTAGATGAGGAAGTTGTCTTAGCTTTATTTCTATTGCTGTGCTAAAGACCTTGACCCAAAGCAGTCCAGGGAAGGTAGAGTTTTTTTCATCTTACTATTCCTGGTCACATTCCATCATAAAGCATAGTCAGGGTATGGACTCAAAAAAGAACTTGAAGCAGGAACTTGAGCAGAGGCTATGGAGGCATGGAACTCAGCTCACTGGTTTATTCTTCATGGCTTTCTTAGTGAGCAACTTTGTGCACAGCAAGATCACTTACCCTCAGATAATATTACCTACTGTGGGTTTGGAAAGCAGAAAGCATTCTTATTCTTGCTGGATTGAATGTACCTAAGCAGTGGATACTGGGCATAGGTGGGAGTTTGGGGCACAGTGTTAGATGTGTGCCATAGAAAGGGTTATCTGTGAGGTGTGTTGTAATCAGAACCAAGAGTATGGGAGGGTTTCCAGGGCAGGTAGGCCTCTTTTCTGTTCTGACTGACATAGCCTACACCTGAGCATCAGATGACTGATGATCCTGTAGTGGTGGGAGCATAGCTGAGCATGAGTAGTAGTCAGGAATGAGGGAAGTGTCAGACTACCATGGACAAAAGCTAGATTTCACCAACAGAAACAATGGAAAGCCTACAAACTCATGGAAACTGAACAACTTTCTAATAAAGAAATTAAAAAGACTCTTAGAGTTCAATGAAAATGAATGAACAACATAACTGAACATATAGGACACAATAAAAGCCATGCTAACAGTAAAAGTTCATAACACTTAGCACTTTCATAAAAAGTTATAGAGATTACACACTAGCAACTTAAAAACTCTAGAACACAAAGAAGCAAACACACCCAAGAGGAGTAGAAGGCAGGAAATTATCAAACTCAGAGCTAAAATCAATCAATTAGAAACTAAGAGAACAAAACAAAGAATCAATGAAACCAAGGGTTGGTTCCCTGAGAAAATAAACAAGATAGACAAACCCTTAGCCAAACTAACCAAAATACCAGAGAGACTATCCAAATTAACAAATCAGAAACAAGAATGGGGCATAATAACAGACACCAAGAAAACTCAAAAAATAATTACATACATCATACATCAAAATCTTCTGCTCTACAAAATTGGAACATCTAAAAAAATAATAAAAACAATAACTAAAAACAAAAAAGATAGATACCAATACCACTTACCAAAGTAAAATCAAGATCAGATAACCAATTTAAATACATCTGTAACTCCTAAGCAAGTAGAAGTAGTCATTAAAAGTTTACACACACACACACACACACACACACACACACACACACACACACACACCACACACACACACACACACAAAGGAAAAGAAAAGCCCAAGGCCAAATGGTTTTAGTGCAGGATATTAGGTTGGAACCCTGATCATCCCCTGCAGAAGCTGGGAAACCCCATTTCCCCTCTTCCCCCAATGTGAAAACGTCTGTGCTTGCTTGGAGAAAACTCCAGGCTAACATGTTACCATAACTCCTTGTCTTCAAGTTTCCAGCAATACATCCAAGAGTCCCCACTCAGGGGCTCAGTTTTTGGACATGTATGGGCACAAATTCCAGCTCCTAGCTGACATGTCATCACTCTTTTTTTAGCCTGGCTTGTGACCTCATGAGATTGGTGAACCTGCTCAGGAGCTGCTCCCAATAAACGTGTCTTTATCCAATTTTAATCTGGTTGAATCTGCCCTGTATCTGCATCACCGAGGTTGAGAAGAAGCTTATCATTGTTGGTGCCGAGGTGGGGAGGAGTTGAGCCCCGTTATGGTTTGTATATGTTTGGCCCAGGGAGTAGCACTATTAGAAGGTATGGCCTTGTTGGAGTAGGTGTGGCCTTGTTGGTGTAGGTGTGTCCCTAGATGTTGGCTTTAAGAACCTCATCCTAGCTGCCTGCAAGCCAGTATTCTGCTAGGAGCTTTCAGTTGAAGAAGTAGAACTCTCAGCTCCTCCTGCACCATGCCTGTCTGGGAGCTGCTTGTTCCTGTCTTGATGATAATGGACTGAACCTCTGAATGTGTAAGCCAGCCCCAATTAAATGCCATTCTTGTAAGAGTTGCCTTGGTCATGGTATCTGTTCACAGCAGTAAAACCTTAACTAAGACAAGTCCCTAGCCCAATGCACCAGGTTCCAGATTGTGTCAGGACCTCTCAGCTTCCTCTCACACTCTCTTCACCTGATGGGATCATCTTTTGTCTCAAGGTAAGTTGCCATTTCCCAGCCACAGCCTAAGAGGTAATGGGTGCATCTTACGTGTCCATGACCCCTGGGATGCCCTGCCAAGCCTCAGACAAGCCAGGCCAAGCCCATCTGTTCCTTATACTTCGAATTCAGAGATGTCCTTTCCAGGGTTTTCCCATCTCTACTGTTTAACCCCACACTATCACATTGGACACTACGTTATAGCCCTCGGGTCCCTGACAAAGACTGGGAGTTGGGCCCAATGCCAAGTCTAAACTCGATACTCAATTATCCTTGGGGTGCCTGTAACAAAATTTATCCATTCTTGGGAATATCTCTGACTTTGAGTCCAGAAAGCCCTTTTTTCTGTGGGTTGGCTTCAATAAATGTTCACCAGAGAACACTCTTGATGGTAACGTTCTCCATTATCTTAAATTTTCTGCTGATATGTGGACAAATAAATGGTCAGAACTTCTTTCTGTCCACTTTTTTTTTGGGGGAACTGAGCTCTCATCTCTCCCTCTATAGCCAGTGTTCTATGACTCAGGTCCCACTAGTGAGGATGGTCATGCCAACAGACCCGCTTGCCTCCAAGGACTCAGATCTGTAAACTGAGTCCCCTCCTTTGACCAAAGCCTGCCTACCCCTTACCTTTATTCACCACAACACATTCACCTGTTCCAGCTGCAACAGCTACTCTCAACCAAGCTGCTAATCTAACCCTCCTAAGGTATGTATGGATCATTTGTCTGTGAATTTGATTTCAAATTCCAGAGTCCAAGTTTTGAGCCTGCTTTGTCCTCCATAGGGCTTTGCATCCTCCAAACCTCCCCCTTCCTTTCAGTTTTCCTGAGCTCTGGTAATACTCCAGCAGCCCCCCTCCTCCTGGCAATACCCCCCCCTCAATTTTCTCCTCACCTATAAGTCAACGCCTTACTAACTCCCATGTTAGCCTCGCCCACTCTGCACAGTCAAGCCTGGCCTGGCTGGGAGTCCTCAGTGCTCATGGAACGAGTACATCAGCTTCTGCAACACACCTTAACAATGGATCACTCCTGTCCCTCCAGGAACTACAGTTCCCTTAGGCCCAGGCGTGGGCCACAGTGATTGTTTTTCTCTTAAGCCAATATAGGGCTACTACAGCTCCCTGCTCCCCAAAATGCCTCTCCTTCTACTGCCGTGGGTCCTGAAACCTGTTCAAATTGCACCACGTAAACAGTCCCACCACATCCTTACTGACATGGTTCCAATGAAGCTCCCTTCCTTTCAGCTCAATCTACTGCTCACTTGTCATTTTCCTCAAACTTATTAACCCTTTCCTGACTTGACACTGCCTTCAGTTTAAGCATAATCATACAAATACTTATTATAAGCTGTTAAAAATAATTAAAGCTGGGCAGTGGGTGGCACACGCCTTTAATTCCAGCACTTGGGAGGCAGAGGCAGGAGGATTTCTGAGTTCGAGGTCAGCCTGGTCTACAGAATGAATTCCAGGACAGCCAGGACTACACAGAAAAACCCAGTCTCGAAAAACAAAACAAAACAAAACAAAAAAACCCAAAAACAACAACAACAAAAAATAAAACATGTAAATTATTTATTAATTGCTTCACAAAGTAGTCATATTCATTAATATGCTCATAACTATAGTCATAATTGATTACCAAAATATGCTTTATTTAGCCTCCGATATATCTTTTCAAAGTTAAACAAAAAGTAAATGACTAAAAACAATGTTTGTATATTTATATAGACTTTAGATAGATAGGTTGTCCTCAAACACTTCAGAACTCTACAGAATATGGTATTAAATTGTTTAATAAAAGACATTTTCATAATATAGACACACCAGTTCCTGATAGCACCTTCCATCTCCTACAAAGATGGGCACAAAAGAATCTCTATGTGAGGCTTGCTTCAAATGTGGCAAAGAAGGCCATTAAACAAAAGTCTGTGCTTGCCTCAACTACTGATAGCGCACTGTCCACACTGTAGACAAGCAAGACACAGGGCATTTGACTGAATTGCTTTGCCTAGACAAGATAGGGCACTCCTTCACAGTCCTGCTTCACAGAAAACTCTGTCAGTGTTTCGGTGCCTGACAGACAAAAATTGATGCCCCACTGACCACAGAGGGAACTTAGATGAATGACTGACCAGGTAGTTGGTAAGTCTGTGTCATTTTAAAAGGGCTTGGAAGCTGCTTGTTCCGCACTTACTGCTAACTCAGGTAACTTTATCCTTCTAGGGTCCCTGATGGTTTTGAGGATCAGTGTAATAGCAGAACCAAGGCTTCAACTGTCTCCTCAGTCCTCTTCATATGTCAAAATCAGGCCTCAAGTCTCTGTCTCCTAGAGCTGCCACTGGTAGATCTAGACACAACTTACCTCATTACCACACTCAAAATATTTTTTTCAATGTAAAAATTTGCCATTCCTTTATATAAAGACTGCTTTTACCCAAAGCCTCTTGCTTTATCTTTAAAGCCTCTTACAATGGCTGTTCCCAATGGCAAGCCACCTATGTTTCATGGTAAATAGGTAGATTAAAATAGATGCAGAATTTGTAAAAGGTCTAAAGATACAGAAGTATTTAAGAAAGATGTTGAGGTTCTAGGAAGATGTTTTGAGGTTTGTAAATGCAAGTTAGTGGATGTAAAAACACAAATGATGATAAAAATGACAAGGTATATTAAATTATGCTTCAGATTCCTCTCCCTTGCTATGTTACTGTTGTATTAAGACTCCAAAAGTTCAAAATGTTGACATTTATCAGTAAAATTATAACAAGCTATTAGTGTAATTTTGATAAAGCCTTCCACTCTATAATCCACTATTATCATAGCCACAAGCTCAAGATTTTCAATTTTATCTGCTTTTTTTCTAAATATAGACTTTAAAAATGTTTCTTCTTTAAAAACATCTCATCTATACACAACCATATGGGTAACACCTGCATGTTCCTGGGGGAAAATGTGCTGCTGCTATGCCAACAAGTCTGCCTTGATGGGAACCTGAAGGGAGAATTGCCTTGAGAACTCTGCCAGTACAACATCTCCATCCCATTCTTCCTGACAGTCCTCACTCTTCAAATGGCTAGCCATGTTCATTGGACTGATGATACTACTTGATTTTTTTCTCTTAGCAACTTGCGTTCTCCTCTTCCCCTAGGAACAGACTCATGAAGTCTCCCAAATTAGAGTCAGTCACAGGCTTCTACACCCATACCTCTCCTCAAAAAACCAGCATACTGATTCTCAACTCCTCTTCTCCTTATTGTCCCATGCCAACAGGAGGTAGCCAAGATTTGAACCAGCAACCCTATACCCAAAGGGGTTGGATGTTAGGCTGGATGTTTATCCCCTGAGCAAGCAGGGAAACCCCATCTGCCCTCCTACCCCAAACTCTGCCCATACAAAGAAAACTCCTAGCTAACTTATGATCACTCCTAGTCACCTCGTTTTCCCACCAAAGAGTGCCTACCTAGGGGCACAGTTTTAATAATATATAGGCATAATTCCAGCTGCTAGCTAACATGTTATCATTTCTTACTTAAGTTCAATAAAACCTCTTTACGTTAGCTCAGCCTTGGAACTTCATTGACCTGTAAAAATTCTACCAGATTTCAAAGAAGAGCTATACCATATTGAGGTATACCAATAAACCTTAAATTATTTCTTAAAATTGAAACAAAAGGAATAGTGCCAAATTCAATTTAAGTCCACAGTCACTCTGTACCTAAATCACACAAAGATTATAAAAAGGAAGACAATTATAGACCAATTAACCTCATGAATATTGATGAAAAATACTCACTAAGATATAAACTGGATCCAAGAACACATCAAAAAGGTCATGCATATTATCAAGAAGACTTCATTGCAGAGATGGAGGGATGGCTCAACATACAGAAATCTTTCAATGTAATCCATCATATAAACAAACTGAAAGGAAAAAAAATATGATCATCTCAGATGCTGCAAAAGTCTTTGACAACATTCTACACTACTTTATGGTGAATGTCTTGGAGAGATCAGGGATACAAGGGATTTTCCTAAACATATTAAAGGCATGCCATTTACAGCAAGTTGATAGCAAAAATCAAATTAAATGGAGAGAAATTCAAAACAGACACTGTATAGCCCAGAGACCAAGGATAGAACCAAATAAGACTGGAAAAAAGTCAATAAAATTATTCATAATGATATTCTGTTATACTTGTAGATAGAAGCTTAACACAATTGTCATCTGAGAGGCTTCATCCAGCAACTGATGGGAACAGATGCAGAGACCAATAGCCAAACATTATGTGGAACTCAGTGAATCCTGCGGAAAAAGGGGAGGAAGGATAGTAGGAGCCAAAGAAGTATAGAACATCACACACACATGGACTTATAAGGGCTCACAGAAACTGAACCAACAGTCAGGGAGTCTGCATGGGTTTGCCATAAACCATCTGCACATATGTTGTGGTTGTGTAGCTTGGTTTTCTTGTGGAAGCAGGGGCTGTCTTTGGCTGTTTTGCCTGGTTTTTGGACCCTTCCCTCTCATTGGTCACCTTTCCAGTCTTAATATGAGGGTAAGTATCAAGGCTTATTGCAACTTGATATGGCATATTTGGTTGATATCCTTGGGTGGCCTGCCCTTTTCTGAAGGGAAATAATGGAGAAATGGATGGGTCAGGGATTGGGAAAAGAGGAGGGAAGGAAAATGGAGATCGGAATGTAATATATGAGAAAAATAAACAACAAAAATACAAACTATAAAAAAATTAAAATTGTCTTTATGGATAAGTATGACTCAATTAAACATTACTCTGCAGTCTGTGTCTTCTCTAATTCGTTTTACTTTATATAGAAAACAATAATGATTTTTGTAATCTCTCTCTATTCATATCTGCACTCATTTCAATACAGACTGAATGAACAATTATTAAATTTAGTAATGTGATCTCATGTTCGTCAGCTATTTCTCTCTTTACTTTGTCACATATTATTCATATTTTTTTCAAGAAAGCAATGTCTTTTTTCTTTTTCTTTTCTTTTCCTTTTCTTCTTTCCTTTCTTTAGGAAACCTATTTTAATGCAACTGGATACATGTACTTTTATTTAGTAATATGCCTGAATTTATTTGAATTTAATTAAAAGTAATTTCAAATATTGGAATATGTTTGCTTTAGTAGATAAGTCCAAGGTACCTAACAATGGATGACAACATAAGTGTACCATGACATATTCACTACAAATGGCAAAAATCTGGGAATAATAGTATTGGGCCTGGATTCAGGCGATTTGGCTTTTATTTTTGCCTTGGCAGATGATGTTCTTTCTGATAACCTGATTCAGTTTTCTATATTATAAATGATAATATCAGTTTTCTTTTGTTCTATAGATTTAGTATAAATAGCTAAAGTGTACTTTAATACTCTGAATGCAATTGAAGAATTTGACCAATGTGATGGTTTGAATATGCTTGGCCCAAGGGAAATGGCACTACTAAGAGATGTGACCTTGTTGGAGGAAGTTTGTCACTGTGTAGGTAGGCTTTGAGGACTCCTAATGCTCAAGTTCTACCCAGTGCAGAAGAGAGACCCTCCTTCTGGCAGCCTGAAGAAGACAGACTCCTACTGCTGCCTTTGGGTCAAGATGTAGAACTCTCAGCTCCTTGTCCTGTACCACATCTGCATGGATGCCGCCATACTCCACATCATGATAATAGACTGAACCTCTGAAACTGTAAGCCAGCCTCAATTAAATGCTTGCCTTTTGAAGAATTGCTGTAGTCATGGTGGCTCTTCTCAGCAGTGAAACTCTGACTAAGATAACTATTTTTGTCACCATGGTAATAATATAATTCAACAATTAGTGTGACAAAGACTTATTTGAAATACTGTAAATTACATCTACTGTGTTGTACTGTTATAACAACACAAACCATAACCAAAACATGTTATGTCTGAAAAATGTTTCAATATAACAATGGACTGTGGATTGCTAAATAAAATATTATAATGAAACTTTCAAAATCACAGTTACCCACCTAAATGTTAATGTAAATACTTACTTTTTAGACTTCACATAAATATTCTTACTTCATTTGTCATCAAATATTGAAGTTCATTAGTAGTTGTTTTGATTTGTTTTGCATAGTGGTTAAACTCAAGGCAAAGTTAATTAAATTCAAATGCTATAGATGTTTTCTTACTATTCAGTGAAATAATTGTTTTTAGCAAAATTTACTAATGGCAGTGGAATGCTCCTGAGATCTAATTAAGCCAGATCTAAAAAAGTTCAAAGTTTGATTGCTCACAGGGCACATTGGCTACACTTGGTAAGCTCCAGAGAAAGGCATTATCCACGAAGCCATTTAAAATCGACAATGATTTAGCATGGCTGAGCTAGTTGCTATCTTTAAGCTTATAGCTTTATATCTTTAGGTACTAACTACTACCTGGAATCCAAGACATTGAGCTGTGACAGAGGAGTTGATAGGTGAGAATTTTATCCTTTGTAAAGGAAACATATAATTATAGACCTCCATGAGTACCTGGAACTTAAAATTCATAAAACCACCCACCATCTCAGCCATTCAGGGCTTGTTTGTTCTCATTATGCCCAACATTATGATAGTTTCACACTTGCAGAAGTAAAAGTATTCTGGAGACTTTTCCATATACTTAAATATATTCAAATTAGTAAAATTCACAGTATATATTAACTTTTCCAAATATATTTTTCCAATTAATGTTATAATATAAGAGGCTTTTCTATGATCTGTTTTTTGCTTTCATATTTTATTGTATAAATGGTGTTTTCAGGTCTGAGAAGTCTAATTAAAATTTCAGGAAAACATTGCATCAAGGGGATTTGTAAAAATGTTCAATATCTAGTTTGTTCAAAAAAACTTGATATTAAAAAATAACTTTGAACCTATACTATATAAAATGTTACTTTTATTTAGGATTTAACAAATATGACATGAGATGACCAAAATACAATAATGAGTTAACACAAATACATTTTAGAAAACACTGTTCATATTGTGGTTAATTCCTATGATATGTTCAAAACTAAGAACACTTTTTATTGTTTCTCTTTATGAACAGAATCTCATGTAACAAAGGTTGGCCTAGAACTTGCTACATGGCAGAGGGCAGCTTTGAGGTTCTGATATTCCTGCTTCCATACCCCAAGTGTTAGGATTACAGATGTGCAATATCCTGGTATAAAGGATAAAGCACCTCACTGAAAGTTATACAGTATTCCAGATGATATGCAATATTGTATGCACATTTCTGCAATGTCTGATAGTTCATATGATTCCTCATTACCTCCAGTCTTTGAAAATTGCACATAAAATATTTCCATAAAATATTCATCTTTAAAAATATTTATTCTATATTTTTAGAATTAGTATTCTAAAAATACTAATTAGTTGTAGAATAAAGGTGAAACAGTTTCTGTTTCTTCAAGTAAGTGGTTTTCAATCTTCCTAATGCTGTGACCTTTTAATATCTTTCTACATGTTGTGGTGGCCTCCAGCCATAAAATTATTTTGTTTTTCTTCGTAACTATAAGTTTTCTACTGTTGGAATCATAATGTAAAGATATGATGTGCAGGATATCTGATACATGATCTCACACGGGGAGGTCATGATCCACAGGATGAGAACCACTGTTGTATACTGCGGCAAAGATCACTGTATCACTTTTGATATGTGCCTTGTCCTCTCTCTGGACTAGTACAAGACTCAGCGTAAGAGATCAGGTGATGCTCCACCACGTCCTCACAAATAGATGAAAATTTCATCTTGAGCAGTAAAAGCTAAAGTCTCTTATCCATTTAACATAGAAAATATGAAATGCATTTGCCATTGGTATGCTTTCTTTTCACTTTTGTAGAAATTTATGTCTGCAAATTAGAATGTATTTCCCATGTCCAATGGTTAATTTGATATTGTTAATCCAGAAGTTATATATGGTGTATGATATTGATGGTTGGCGAAGAACTGAGAATATATACATTAAAAATACATAGAAATTAGGGTGATAAATCTTTTCCTACATAGATGAACTGTGAAGACAGACAATACGTCAGGATATGGACTAGTGCATGCTTTCAACATAAACGTTTTTATAGTCTTCATGTAGACAAGCATACACACACACATACACACACACACACACATATATGTCTAACAAATATTTACTAACTGCCTAATTGATATTTGTTTACAGTATTGTTCACATACGTGTGTTATCTTACCTAGTATTCAATTTCTTTCTGTCTCTGCTTGAAATTCTATATTAAAAGCTTTTAACAAAGCAAAGTCTTTGTGAATTTAAAAACCTAAATAAAAATTTTCCCATCTATTAAAATACTGTGTATTTACTGAAGATGATTATGCTAAATTGGTTGTCCAACACGAAATTTTATATATATATGTACATACATATATACACACATATGATGGTTTATACCTATACTTTATAGACAAAACACATTTTGTTTATATGCTTACAAAAATATATATGTATATATTCCAAATATTTGCATATAACTTTCTATATGTGTGTGTATGATAAACAATACTTAAGACAAAGAGCCCATAATAAAAAAAATTATGGGGAAAATAAATTCTGAAGGGTAAACAATATCTGTAGCCAACATTATCTAAAAAGTGAATAACACACTATTTTTTAATTTATTAAAAAGAATTAGCACTGTTGTAACTTTTAAAATATATTAAAATATTAAATGAACTTTGATTGCAAAAGATTCATCATATTTATGGTAGAGTTTGTAGCATGGATAAATGGCTGGGCGGCTATAGGTGAATTGGCCCTTTAATTCTGTAAAGTATGAAGCCTAATTATTCATTTTCTCATCATGCAATATGTGGTAGACTTTACAAGTGTTGTGCATCATGCTATACTAACATACTGAGGATATAGGTTTATATAGCATATATGTGTGGTAGAAGTCATGGACTAAATATTGTTTTCAATTTGTACATCTTCCTAAAATTTTTGCTTACCAGAGATATTTTATGGTTATGTTTATAAAAGTATTAACATTTCCTTATTCTTTAGAATTTTGTACATGTATTCAATGAAACATGATAACCCACTAGGACCCATTAGTGTGACCACTTATGTATGATTGTAGGACTATTCACTGCAACAAGGGAAATCTTAATTTAAACATGGCCACACATTATAAAATAAGAATTCTCTTTCCTCTAGCTCTGATTGCCAATAATTCCCCAGTTGGGCTGGGAACCTCCTTCCTGTATGGTTGCCATGTGCCTTGTTGAAAATTTGCAGGTTTATGCAGATAACCCTGGCTGCAGTAAATTAGTGAGTGTGATAGTCTTTAAACCATGCCTTTCTTTCACTGTAGCATATTTGTGATCCAATGTAAATTCAGTAAGAATAGTCTTTATATGGATGAGCACTTTTTAGCTTATAAAATATGTCTCATCATACTAAAGGACATAGACTTAGGGGAGAACTCAGACACACTGAGCGTGAGAGCAACCCAGAAGCATCACTTGGACTTTAGAAATGGAAAATCTCTGTATAGATCAGCATTTTTTTCTATAAATGAAATAGTGATTACTGCCCTATAGATGTGTTGTATCTGATAGCATTAGTATATGAAGAGACCGTAATAAGGAGATAACAAAGAATGGGAGCAACTACTGGGTTAAAAGGTTACAAAGTGTGCTCCACCGTTACTGAAAGCACTGTTGCTGTAGTGTCACCATCTGACTACATGCATTTAAGATTAATGACCTGCCTTTATGTTTTCTGCAGGGAGTTCCGTACTTGGGAGGGCTTTATATCCTGAATGGAGTTCCACAGTCCTCCCAGTAATGTGACTGAATTTGTTCTCCTGGGTCTCACACAGAATCCACGCTTGCAGAAGATACTGTTCATTGTCTTTTTGTTTGTTTTCCTATTTACAGTATTGGCTAATCTGCTCATTGTCTTCACCATCTCCTTCAGCTCCACCCTTTCGGCTCCCATGTACTTCTTTCTCACTTACTTGTCCTTCATAGATGCCTTCTACACCTCTGTCACCACCCCCAAAATGATAATTGACCTCCTCTACCAGAGGAGGACAATATCCTTGGCTGGATGTTTGACTCAGCTCTTTGTGGAGCACTTCCTTGGAGGATCAGAGATTATCCTCCTCATTGTTATGGCCTATGACCGCTATGTAGCCATATGCAAACCTCTGCATTATATGACCATTATGCGTCAAGGTCTCTGCAGACTCCTGGTGGTGGTAGCCTGGATTGGAGGGATCTTACATGCCACCATGCAAATATTTTTTATGATTAATCTGCCCTTCTGTGGCTCCAATATCATCGACCATTTCATGTGTGATCTCTTCCCACTGTTGAAACTTGCCTGCAGAGACACTTATAAGCTGGGCATCATAGTGGCTGCCAACAGTGGGGCCATGTGCTTTCTCATATTTACCATGCTCCTCATCTCGTACATAGTGATCCTGCAATCCTTGAAGTCTCATAGTTCTGAAGGGAGACGCAAAGCTCTCTCCACGTGTGGTTCTCACTTTACTGTGGTTGTTCTCTTCTTTGTACCTTGCATATTTACTTACATGCGCCCTGTGACCACCTACCCGGTGGACAAGCTGGTGACTGTGTTCTTTGCAATTCTCACTCCCATGTTAAATCCCATCATTTACACAGCAAGAAACACAGAGGTGAAGAATGCTATGAAGAATCTATTGAAGAGGAGAGTCACTTACCCTGTTCCAAAATGACAAGAAGGTGGTGACGTGCGTAAACAATTAGGACTATGTTTGTGGTAAACTGTGGAAGAGATTTAACAAATTTCACATATAGCAAAGACAAAATTTCCCACAATTGAGTTTTGTGAACACTTAATAGTTACTAGACCTTCTTTGTGTCTTCAGTAGCTCTAAATGTGTTTCAAGGCTCGAAATTGATGTCCATAGATTCTAGATTTCCAATAGAAAACATCAGCTATACAGTTTTAATGATACTGAGATTTTTTTTTCTAGATATTCACCATTACATATTTAATTATTTTTTTCATTTGTTACTTCAGTGACACTGACTTTTCTGCAGATCTTTATATAAATTTTGCATATTGTGTTAATACCAAAAATAGATAAATGGAAACTAGAAACTTGAGGAACAAAAGCAACCTTGCTACCTTTGTCTTTTTTTTTTTTTTACTTCATTTGTATCTGGTATTATTTACATCAAAATAATAAAATGTAGTACAAGGAAATATATAAAAGGGCGAAATGATTTCTAACATGTCTCTTTGTTTCCCTAGGACAAAATGTCAAGTAGAAAATTTGAAATTACTCCTAATTTCTTCTTATTTTCTCAAATGTTCTCAGAGCTCAAAGTTTTTCTTGAATATAAAGGATAGGTATATTTCTCCCTTATCTGTACTGGAGTCAGCATTGTAGCAACCTGAGTAAATATTCTTCCATTTCATCATACTAGATTATGCCCAATAATTTTTATGCTATCACTCAATATGTAAGATTCCTATGTTTTTATCAAATATGTTATTATCTATCAGTCCCATTTACTTAGGTAGATGGTATAAGCCATGTTCTGAACTGATCATTTTTTTTTATTTTTTCCCTTTATTATTAGATATTTTCTTTATTCACATGTAAATTTCTCCATTCCCAGTTTCCCCTCCAAAAAACAAAGA
>NW_022196897.1:75461476-75470555 GCF_008632895.1 Mastomys coucha | reverse complement strand
AGCCTCTACATCTGTATTAGTCAGGTACTGTCAGAGCCTCTCAGGAGATAGCTATATTTAGGATGGCTGGCCCTTCCTTTGGTCTGTGCTCCATAGTTAATCTCTGCAACTCCTTCCTTGGGTATTCCTCCCCTTTTAAGAAGGAATGCACTGTCCACCTTTTGGTCTTCCTTCTTCTTGAGTTCCTTGTGGTTTGTGGGTTGTTCTTCCTGTATTCCAAACTTCTGGGCTAATAACCACTTATCAGAGAGTGCATACCGTGTTTGTTGATCATTTTAAAGACAGTATATCCATCTTATAAAGAAGACAATAGAGGTTGAAAAGGCTACAGATTTGTTTTCCTCAAATCCCAAATCAAATCTGCTGCAGGATTCATTTTTTTTTTTTCGAGGCAGGGTCTATCTATATTACTGTATAGCTCTGGCTGTACCTGGAACTCACTCTGTAGACCATGCTGGCCTTGAACTCAGAAATCCACCTGTCTCTTCCTCCCAAGTGCTGGGATTAAATACATGAACCACCATTGCCTAACTTCAAATCTAGTTCTTAACTCTCAGTCCTCCATTTGGCAATGGAGGTCATAACACGATAATTTTTTGTTTGTTTACACCTAAATATAGGGAATTGTTACATATTCTTAGTGATTCTCTTTGCCATAGGAGGAGTATTTTTTTGTTTTATGTTTATTTTTGTTGCTGTTGTTATTTTGTCTCTCCTCACTTGTAGCAATGTAGTTTAGCATCACAGCTCCTTAATGCCCATGGTTATCACCAGGTTGTTCCATAGTACTACAAAAATCCCCTTTGTGAATCCAAGATTCTCTCACTGTTACATCCCCATTGTTGCATCCCACAAATAGTTACCTCTTCAAATTCAGTGAGATATTTCTTGTATAATTTGAACATACAATAATGTTGGATCTTGGAACACTTATTTCTGTAGTATGACTATCTGGTATACCTTAGTGTTTGAATATATCAAATTCATTAGGAAAATTACATTTTCCCACAAAAATTGAGGCACAGGTCGGGAAGATGACACAGTCAACACTTTATGTACTAAAATTCAATCTTCTGGTGAGAATTAAACATGTTAGCAGACTCTAAAGTAAATGAGATGTGGTTTACTTAGTCTTATGATTAGATGAGAATTATGAAAACCCAGGAATAAGGAGCGGTATTGAGAAAATATCTTTTTTTTCTTTTTTTTTGTTTGATTTTTGTTTGTTTGTTTGTTTGTTTTTCCAATACAGGGTTTCTCTGTATAGCCCTTGCTGTCCTGGAACTCAATCTGTAGACCAGGCTGGCCTAGAACTCAGAAATCTGCCTGCCTCTGCCTCCCAAGTGCTGGGATTAAAAGCGTGCACCACCACCGCCTGGTGAAAAAATATCTTGAATTCTAAGACAGACGAATGATTTCAAGTAGAAAACTAAGGTCAATGACTGTGTTCTGGGTGATATACCAACTTCTTACCAGGTAAGTGGGGAGATGAATTTTGCACAGGTTATAAGCATAGTTAGAAAGTAAAAAGAAAAGAAAAAAAACAAACAAGCAAACAAACAAACAAAAAACTGAGGAGATGCAAGCAAGCTGCTTGCAAATAGTCCTAAAGAATATTAAGAACTAATATTAAGAACTATTAAGAACTAAGAACTATGTCTCTTAGTACATCAAGTACATCTCAAAGACTGTTGCCATATTATTATATCTAGTGAAAAGAATAACATAGCCAGGTCCAGGTAACAATGGTATGGGGCAGAAAGATTGTAAGATTTGGGATATGTTAAGGAATGGCGTTATTTAGATTGAAAAGTCAGTTAAGAAGTACAGGGATGGCAGTGGGTAGGAGGGGGAATAACCAAAAGTCATTATGTAAATACAATCACAGTGCATTTTATACATATGTGTATAACATAAAAGAAAACATAGTAATTTTTTCTAAATCTTCAAGAGATAATTTGGCATTTGATGTATATTTCAATAATAATATTAAAAGATAAATGTATAAATAAACAGAAAGAAAATGTTAATACTAGATACTTGCTAAGGTAACTAAGGTTAAAAAAAAGAACAAAAACAACAAAAAACCCAGTCCTTTTCCATTATCCATTTTCATTTGGACAGATGGATATGTGGACATTTGTTCATGAGGAGCATAACAGTTTTGGAATAAATAATTGAATGGGTTCTACTATGATATATAAATTTTGATTGTCTTGTAGATTGCCAACTTGGCATTGTTCCAGTTTATTTTTGCCTCTGGGAATGTCTCATCAATGCAGAGGTAGATGGGAAATTACCTGTAAAGTGATTAGGTCAGTGGAGACACGGCCACATAGGAATGTGGTTGAAATGAGGCAAACATGCATATCTTAGAGATCTGTGTTCTAGCAAATTATATTCTGACCTTTGTTCCCACAAGTCCATTACCTAAGAGACAATATGCTAATAATATTCCTTCTAAAATATGGTTTGGAGACAGTTTACTAGGGAAGATCAAAATAAAACCAAACGGGAGGCACAGTGCCATGAGTGATTTTTGAGAGACATTTTGCTAGCTGCCTTTTGAGAAAAACCTATGTAGGAAATTTCTGGTCCTTTCCAACCCACAAGCTATTTCCTATGCAGGTACTGGGATGCATATGGCATCTGTCAAACTTCCCTTGAAGGCATTAGAAACTATACTGCTGCCAATATCACTTCCTCATGGATGCTGCATTGCCTGCATGCTCCTCTCTAGAAAAGTTGCCTTGAGAACATCTCTGCTGATGCTGGACTCTTGGTCAAAGTGGCCATAGACAACTTACCTGCACAGTCTATGCTTTTTATGTGATTGGATCATCATGTGAGTGGTTCTTGATGTCACAAAATTGATGACAAACTGAAGCTGGAGGTGCTTAAAATTACTTGATAAACATCATGACAATTAATTTGAGATGTGACTCTTGAAATTATTGCAGTAATTATATTGCTCAGTATAATTTTATTTGATATGTGTGAGCAATTTACCTGATTTGTTTGTATGCATGTTTGTGGTCTCAGAATGGAGAAGTCTGAGCAACAAGGTTCTTTTTAAGCTAATTTATAAAGACTGTGATGGTGGCAGTGTTTCAACACTGAACTAGTAGGCCAAGCTGGGGTTCAAAGCAAATTCAAGCCCTTGAATTTGTCCAAATTGTGTCTATGAACTGGAGCATTAAAGGTGAGAAGTGCTAATTGAGATATCTGAAGCAGGATACCAGGAGACAGTCAAATTTTGATGTAACACTTTTTAAATTTTCTTTTAATTTTTAAAAATTTTAATTACAATATAGTTACATAATTTTCCCTTCTACCCTAAGCCTTTCTCATATACTCCATCTCCTTTGCTCCCTTTCAAATTCGCAGCCATCTTTTCTTTAGTAGTTGTTACACACATATATTTAAATAATTATAATGTATATAGCACAGCATTAGACATTTAATGAAATTAAAAATAAATTAACTTTAAATGCCTCTACAAGGAGATAGCATTTTTAAAATTATTTAAATTTGGAATCTGTGATGGTGTATGTAACACATGCCCAGGATAACCATGATGAAGGGAGTCTTGCACAAGAGGGCAGGGATGGAAAAAGAAGAGTAATGGATTTGTTAACAGATGACTGTACGATCAGAGGCAGCAGTAAACTGTGAAACTTACAATGAAAAAGTTCATGATAGCCGGGCAGTGGTGGCGCACACCTTTAATCCCAGCACTTGGGAGGCAGAGGCAGGCGAATTTCTGAATTCGAGGCCAGCCTGGTCTACAGAGTGAGTTCCAGGACAGCCAAGGTTACACAGAGAAACCCTGTCTCGAAATAACCAAAAACAAAAAAAAAAAAAAAAAAAAAAAAAAAAAAAAAAAAAAAAAAAAAAAAAAAAAAAAGAAAAAGTTCATGATGAGTAACTGAATACTGCTCTTGAAGCATTCATGTGCCTATTATTTCTTTTATATTAATGAACGAAAGCACTATCAGGAAGGACAGGATCCTTAGAGGAGCACAAAGTAGATTGTGCCATAGATTCATCCAGTAAAGGGATTTCACTGAGTTCCAGGACTTCTCAAAGTTTTAGTTATTGTTTCTGAAAATCATATGATAATAACTTTCACCTCATATAATTTTTTGCTTTTCTTTCTTTCTTCCTTCCTTTCTTTCTTTCTTCCTTCCTTTCTTCCTTCCTTCCTTCCTTCCTTCCTTCCTTTCTTTCTTTCTTTCTTTCTTTCTTTCTTTCTTTCTTTCTTTCTTTCTTTCTTCTTTTTGAGTCAGGTAATACATCCAGACTTGCCTTCAACTCAAAATCCTCTTGCCTCAGATGCAACAAGGCTGAGAATACATGCGTATGCCATCATCCACAGTTATCCACTAAAGTTATAGAGAAATTAACAAAACTGTATAGATTTTAGTACTGCATCTTTAATCAGCCCCTGACTCACATTGATTCAGATGCCTATTACTGGCTCTACTTCTGGAGGACTGAACATCGAGCAATCTACTGCACAACAGCCAGCTGTGTGGTGCTGCAGTATGTATATATATATATATATATATATATATATATATATATATATATGCATGTGTGTATATGTATATGTGTGTGTATGCATATGTGTATATGTTTGTTTGGACTTTATAAAAGTAGAAAGAAAGGTTTTTAAGGAAGTGAAAAGAAAAAGATAGTATAGGATTATACATAACATTTAAGTAGTAAGAAAACTAGTGTGGGGAAGTGAGAGGTGAGTGTGTGGGAGAGAGAATTTGAGAAGAATAAACAAAACAAATCCTGCATGAAGCTACCACAATGAAATCCACAGTCTTTAAACAACTTTAAAAAGATATTATATTTATGTATGAAATTCATAAAAACATATATATACTTATATATGTATATAATGTATATATATAATGACAATTTAGAAGGTAGCTTCTTAGTTGGACTTTATATTTATGGTCCTTAATAAATAGAAATTCTTCAGATCTGACCTTAGGCTATACTCTTATAAATTTATGTATACAATATTGTTTATTATATAATATTTATTGTTCTACATAAATATATAAGCTTTTATATTTTTCAAATCCTTGAGTGTATTTAGTGATAAGTGAAGATCAACATCCTATCTGCATGTTTTCCACAAGTAGATATCTAGGGAAGGGCTGGCTGTATGGAGACATTTGATTTTGGAAAGCAGAAAGTAAAGCAGTTGGGGAGATTGAGAGTGGGAAAGAAAAATGTAAGCCTCAGATTGTGTTCAACAGGTTACCATTCATTAGTGGACTCATATCCACTACTGTCAGACTTCCACAAAGGTGTTAATAATACATTTTTTTAGGACTGTATATGCACAAAAATGATGAATCAAGAATTCTTGTCACAGAATCAAGCACCATAACAGAAAATCAGAGTTAAACCTGGTAGTGTTGTGGGATTAGGACAAAAGCCACCTTCAGACTTTATTGTTAGTAGCTGAAATTTAGGGTTTGTGATAAAATCACACATGGTAGTATATATACATAGTCAGTTGAAGAAACAGCAAGATTAGGAAGGTGAGAAACAGAACATAACAATGTATGGTACATCCAATAGTTACTAATTAAAAATAATACTCTTTAAAAAAAATAAAAAAGATACAGATTCTCCAGTTTAGAATTCCACATTTTTTTTTACCAGCTCACATCAAATGGAGAATGCAAACAATGTCACTGAATTCATTCTTCTGAGCATTACAAAGATTCCAGAGCTGAGAATAATATACTCTGCTTCATTTCTTGTCATGTACGTAGCCACACTCTTGGGAAACCTACTGATTATTGTTACTGTAACAGTGAGTCCGAATCTGAGGTCTCCCATGTATTTTTTCCTTATTTCCTTGTCCCTCTTGGATGTCATCTACTCTTCAGTCACTGCTCCCAAGTTGATTGCGGACTCTCTTTCTGAGAACACTACCATCTCCCTAGAAGGCTGCATGACCCAGCTCTTTGCTGAACACTTCTTTGGTGGGGTAGAGATCATCCTTCTCATCGTGATGGCCTATGATCGCTATGTGGCTATCTGTAAACCTCTGCACTACACGACCATTGTTAGTCCTCGAGTGTGCTGGCTGATGGTGGGAGGGGCTTGGGTGGGAGGATTTGCTCACGCAACCATTCAGCTTCTCTTTATGTATCAAATACCTTTCTGTGGTCCCAATGTCATTGATCATGTGATCTGTGACTTGTTCCCATTGTTGCAACTAGCCTGCACGGACACCCATATCCTGGATCTCTTAGTCATTCTCAACAGTGGGGTGATGTGTGTGACCATTTTCCTTATTCTCATCACTTCCTATGTAGTCATTCTTTGCTCCCTGAAGTCTAGCAGCTCTGAAGGAAGGCGCAAAGCTCTCTCTACATGCAGCTCTCACTTTACAGTGGTTGTGCTATTCTTTGTACCTTGTATCATCTTGTACATGAGGCCTGTGGTCACTTACCCTATAGACAATGCAATGGCTCTGTGTGCTACAATTTTTGAACCAATGTTAAATCCTTTAATCTATAGCTTGAGGAATGCAGAAGTGAAACACGCTCTGAGGAAACTGTGGATGAAAAGAGGACCTTGAATATTACTAATATGCCAAGGAATAAGCGTTTCTTACAAAGCTCTTGGAGATACACCTTCTGTATTAATTCAAGACCATTAGATACATAGTAGAAGAGGCAATTTCTAAATTTCAAAAGTAGGTTCGATTTTTCTCATCACCCTGCTTGCTTCATTTCTCGGTGTGTCTCCAGTTCACCACACCATCATATTTTGTATTACATTTCTTCCTCACATGTGTCTTGACACAGTCCTTAAAACAAAAACAAAAAAACAAGAAGAAAAACAAAACAACAACCCATAGAGTGAACATTTCCCAGTTTAGGAATTTTTCTTTTTTATATCTTCACTTGGCTGAAGTACTTTCTCAAAGGATTTGCTTGATTGGCCTGTTATCAATTAATTTTTTTTCATTTTCATATAAACTTTTGCTTTAAATGAGAGGCATTTCCTGATTTTCTTTAGTTGTTTACATTATTTATTCTATATGTCAACATTAAGTTTATATGTTCAAGATTCATAATCAGAAATTTACTTTAGAAATGTTACTTAGAATGTTAGAATAGAACATGAAATGCAGATTTCATTTTCTCTCTCTATGCCCTGATCTTTATCCTTGTCACAGCAGGGATTGTAACCCAAATTAATGGAACACTCCTAGCCACCTAATATATATACTTCATAAATATTGTTGAGTAAATATAAATCTCAAAGAAAAGTAAGGTAATTTTTGAATGTTTGAAGATAAAGAAGAAAGAAGTGAGAAGGATGAATATATATAAGCATTTTAGGACTTAGAATTTCCTAGGATTGCATGATTTTACATTTAGTGTTTTGAGGCAGTTTATGTTTAAGAGCTATTTTAATACAGTGACCACCATTCACTGTATTTCCTGTTTAACTTTGTTATTTTTGTTGTTTTTGCTTATATATGTATGTATATATTATGTATATGCATTCATGTCTGTGGTATGCACATATGCATACATTTCTCATGTGTATGTATATATGTGTATGTATAGTCACATGTATATGTGTGTCCAGTTGAACATGCACATGAATATGTGTGCTTTCATATTCAGGAATGAAGTGCCTTCCCATATGGATCTCCACCTTCCTTGAGGGAGGGCCTTTCACTAAATCCAAAAGTCATGGTTTTGGTGGCCAGCCAGCTTTTACTTGGGATTCAATGGCAACCCTACCATGCTTTTATGTAGATTCTGGAGACCTGAACTCTGGTCCTTTTCCTTGTGCAGCAAGAACTTGACCTCTGAACAATTTCCCAAGATACCCTTGCCATTCTATAGTGAAATAAACCAGGTCATTTCATGTTTATGACATACGTTTTGAAAGTGTGTGTTTCAATCTTGGAATATTATATTCTTTACAAAATAAGAACAACTCTGTAGTCCTGTATATAAAACCTCTATAGTTTATTTGAATGTCTATGGCACATGTAATTTTTCTATTATAGAATTTTGAATTCCTAAGTGAATGCACTTTTGTTTCCTTAAATATTTTTAGTATAAAAATCTCAGAAATATGTGAATGGTATTTTAAACTGTCTCCCTTAAAAAGGTGAATAGGAAGACTGAGGGCTCTGACATGAGTTAATGTTCTATTATTCTAAAACATATATATATATATATATATATATATATAATATATGTAATAACATTAACTACAAGATCAACAATAATTTTCAAATAAACCATTTAAATCATGTTTTTCATTGTTAACTAATGATATTTGCAGTCAGCCATTCTCTAGGTATAAAAAATCATCACCTCTAGCCAACAACTAAACTTTTTGCCCTTTCATTTTATCCCTATTTGTTGGGTTTGAAGTTTGGAAAGTCTTCTGAGCAGCTGTTAGAGTAGTGGATGTGGTGATGTTTCCCTTCAGTTTAGGACCTTGTGTGTTAGTTAATGAAACACATGATTTGTAAAAACAAGTAACAGTGATGTCTTAGAAAATTAAATAGTTTTCAGATAACTTCATTTAAGAAGTAAATAATTAATTATAGGAATCAGCTGGTCTTACGGAATTTTAAGATGAGAACCAAATGAAGAGACCATTGCTAAGCATGCCAGTGGGAAGAGCACTCTGGACAAAACAGAAAAACAGGAAAAGTTGTTTATAATCGAGGCTGAAGTGAAGTTGGCACCAGTGCTGAGTGCTAAGGAGAGGCTGCATGGGAAGGGGTGAAGCTCTGATGAATAATGTTTTATCCTTAAGTTCAGTAAAGATCAGAGTTATCAAGGATACCTTCTCTGTATACAACTGAAATTCAAACCCAACATGGACTTCGATGGCTTTAAAATCTTAGGGTCAAAATCTTTGCACATTGCTCACCTTTTATGTATTAACAATTGAGAATAGTATTTCATGTCTTATATCAATAATTTAGCATAAAATATATACATTTAAATTTCATCATCCTGCTTGATTTCAAAGAAGAGAGTGGTCTTTTTTTTTCTTT